>NC_092358.1:13105360-13405360 GCF_030848805.1 Temnothorax longispinosus
ATAGTTACTTAAAAAATAAAAATAAAATTTTAAAATAAGGTGAAGTGAACATGTAAAGTTTAACGTTATTCACTTTCTTTGTTTCCCTATAAAAAATTCCTGCAAAATATATATTTTAAAGATTTTTTAAATCAAAATACCCCCGTTAATAATTTTTTACATTCTCTTCCTGACGGAAGAGATTTTACCACTTTTCAATATAAATATAAATTTATCTTGCCATGGTTTCATTCGATTATTCCGGCGTTTTTATATTCGTGATTCAATTAGATTATTGTTTATTTTGTTTATATTGTTAGGTGATTGTTTAATGTTTTAGTCTGACTAATGTTTAATGTTTTAGTATGTTAAATGAACTTTAATTATCATGTTTCTTGATATTTATCTTCTTTTTTCGTAATAATCCGTTCCGAAGAAGACTAACTATAGTCGAAACATTAACCGTGTGCATTATTTGTATAATAAATTGTTTTTATTTTAATCCAATATCCCTCTTTTGGTGCTCGTGATTTGGCAAATTTAATAAGAGTAAAAAGAACACTATAAACTACCTTTTTTTCTTGATAGTTAATATTTTACTATTATTATGCATTTAAATATTAAATTTAAATATTATGCCAAAGTTAATGTTTTTAATATGACTTTTTTTGTAGATAAAAAAGCATATTGGCCAGAACGGGAATTTCTATACATTACATTTACGAATTTTAGTTTTTATGTTTATAAATATTTATTTAATTAATTAATTTTATGTTTAATTTTAACGGTACAAAAACTACGGAAGTACATGATCATACGCGATTTTATGTTTAATAAAATTTATTTATTTATTTGCAATTTTTTTGTAAATATAATTGCAATATTTATAAATATAACAATTAAAACTCGTAAATATAAACATAAATGTAACATAACGCATCGTCGATTTGCCAACTCGAGACTCGGCACTCGGCGAGATATGAGAGGCGATGCGATACCCGAAATGCGTGGCCTCTAACAGCTCAAGAGAGAAGGAAACAGCAGATCGTATGTCTGCCCTTCTCTCCCCGCGCGAAGCTTGCCGAGTGCCGAGCGTACACTGACAGAGGACTGAGGAGGGGCTTGCGCGACCAGCACATCCCCTCCATCTGAGTAGTTCGGACACGAACCATAGCACGGATACGAACCCATGTATCGTTACCCGAGATCTCTCTGATCGTTATCGAGCGTAACGCCGTAGTCGACGTCCACTTTCCCAGAGGACAGATTGACAGGCGTCCCCCGAAGCGGGATGGCCGCTCTCAGGTTTCTCTCTGTTAGTACCTATACTTTACTCCTGTAAAAGGATTTTGCGATCTATAAAGCCGTTTCAAAAAACTAAGATGTAAAGTATATTGTGTGTAATGTATATTTTTTAAATATTAAAGAAATCTTTCAAACGTGAAACAATTATTGCTGATTGGGTTAAACATATATATTTTATTTTTCGAAGCAATATTTCTGATAGAAAAATTTTACAAATATTATTGTATATATTTATTTGCAATCTTTTAAAAATATTTTTGAAAATATTTTTCTGACATAATCTGGCGGACATAGAAACATTTAAAAAATATTTTTGTAAATTGTTTTAATCTTTCTAAAAAATATTTAAAAAATATTTTGTGCTGTATGGGTATGGATAAAGTCTGCTCGGTTTTTGCTGCCAATCTGTTCTCAGGTCGAGCGCGCAGGCTCTGCTCGGTTTTTGCTGCCAATCTGCTGCCAGGTTTTGTATGCAGGCTCTGCGCGGTTTCTGTTGGCAATCTGCTTACATTGCCTGTCAGCAGGCTCTGTCGACAGAATACGAGCTTAATGCGGACACAGATGGCTATGGTTTTGGTGTGGGATTTTGATCAAATTTGCTGCCAATCTGCGCGCATTCTGCTAACATTTTGCTATCTGGGTGTGTTCCCCGTCAATTAAACCAAACAACTTTTATTTAAAGCATTTTCTCTACAATCAAAAATACAAAATTTTTTGAGGTGGCTAAATTAAAATGACACCCTTTATAAAAAAATGGAAATTTCGAAAATCTGGAAACCGTTTAAAGATATTTTATTCAAATTTGGTATGCGTATATGTGGTATTAAGAACTATTTTCCAGTACCGATAAAACATTTTTAGATCCAGAGACGTGCGTATAGGGTAATCATATTAAGTTTTTTAATAAAAAAATGGTACGCCACTGTTTTTTTCAAGTTTAACAATTTTGTTAAATTTTTCAACTAAAATTCTACAAAAACTGTCTTTAGTATTTTTTGAAATATTACGCCGTTTTTGAGATAAGGTAAAAAAATTGAAATTAAAAACTGTAACTACAATCATGTGTATCAATACTGGTCAAATATCAGTACGGGAAAATGGTTAATAAATACATGTATGAATACCAACTTTGAATAAAATATCATTTGAGACGAATTTTATCATATGCATCTTGTTGTGGACGAAATTTGCAACAAAAAGAACCCTTGTATTTTTTTGTACGACGAACGCTGATTTTTTATTGACGCGCAAAGTTATCCAATATTGCGCACAGGTCGGATAACGCTTAACTTTGCGCGTCAATAAAAAAAATCAGCGTTCGTTGTACGAAAAAAATACAAAGGTCCTTTTTTATTGCAAATTTTGTCCACAACAAGATGCATATGATAAAATTTGTCTCAAATAAATTTTAAGGCCTGAAAACAGCAAAAAACTAAGACTATTCCAAAAAGTCAAAACTTTTTGCTTACATAGCTACAAACTAAAGAAAAAGGGTCTAAAAAATCGATTGCACCATGAAAAGTATTCTTTGTAGCTCTCAGATAATGTGTGATTTTTGGGGGATTTTTAATTCCATTTTAAATGACGGAAAAAATCACTGGCGCAATATCCAAAAAACGATGAAATCGAAGATTTTCGGGATCCGAGTCTCGGAGTTTGACGGCGCGTGCAAATTAAACGACTGACTTGACGATAAGTGTTGTTCAGATTATTATTGTAGATAATTTTACGCTCTACAAAAAAGGTATGTATAGTTAGTTACCCTATCTTGCTTAGTTTTCGAGATATTTAAGAAAAAATAAAAAAAAATCGCGTTCTTTTTGTTGATAATACTGTTAATAACTTTTTATTCCCCGTTAATTCTGCAAAGCAAAATAAATCCCACTTATAGCACCTTAAATCAAAACGATTCATGGTAATTGCAACCTGGAAAGATTAATTGGAAGGTTAACCGCCTAAATTAGTCTAATATGACTGGCCTATTAAACGTTTTCCAGATTTTCAAAATTTTTGTTTTTTCTATAACTTTGACACCCAGTATTTTGAAAACAAAGCAGTTTAAGATACATGTTTATAAAACTTTTTCTTCTTAAAATAAGCCAAGGAATATCCCCTTCAAGTTTGTACTTACTTAGGAAACACCCTGTATAATTAGTTATTGTTTGGAAATAGCCGTGTATTGCTCAAAATTCAAAATTTTCGTTGATCGTTTTCCCCTGTAAGATCTCGATCTCCCCTCTTTTATTACTTTATGTAGCTTTGTCTCAACGCGCCGGCCCAATCGCAAGTCGTTACAGGTCACGCACTATACTTGCGTGATCGCCAAAATTCGCTTATCCGCTCATGCTCACCGCGCTCGAGCAGAGTTCGTTACCGAATCCCGAGCGATAGGGCCCGGGCAGTCCGGGCACATAGAAAAACTTAAGCAGTAAAGCCCTTTGCACAATGCCAGGCAACAGGCAATAGGAACAGGGAATAGAAATCAGAAATCATGTATAAATGCAGAATAAACAGTGACACAGGCAATAGACACAGAGTTTCCGTCACGTTGGAAATTCTGTGCCTATTGCCTATTGCCAACCAATCATAGCATTTGAATTTTTTAGGTTGTAATTAACGATTTTTTGGTTATTTCCTGTTCCTATTGCCTGTTGCCTGGCATTGTGCAAGGGGCTTAAGACTTAAGGTGATCCTAAAGCCGTGATCCTAGCCGGTTTTTTTCGGTTTTTTTCTTAGCACTAATCTTTTAATTGGCTTTATAGAAATGCAAAATTCTTGTCTAGAATTAAAGTACGCATCAAAATCTAGGTCATGGTGGTCGAATTTATATCGAAAACGAAAAAAAATTAATATTTTTTGTTATACGTGACGACCACCACATATAAATTCGACCGCCATGACCTAGATTTTGATGCGTACTTTAATTCTAGACAAGAATTTTGCATTTCTATAAAGCCAATTAAAAGATTAGTGCTAAGAAAAAAACCGAAAAAAACCGGCTAGAATCACAGCTTTAGGATCACCTTAAAGCAGTAAGCAAATCAGTCAATTACAGTCCAGAACTTAAGACATAACGTAAACGGTAGCGAATCAGTGCCGTTGATTTCCTTACTGCTTATGTCTTACTGCTTAAGTTTTTCCATGTGCTCGGGTCTATACACGTCTCTAAGTTTAAGGCTCCTGGATGGTCAGCCGAGAACTCTGCGTTGACGGTGGCGACGTGTACCGTCGCGGCAGAAATCAGAACTCTCTCCAATGGAGAATTCTATCCTTTGTGACATGTTGACAACCTATTTTGTTGTGCATGCTATTTCTTTATTATTCGCTCTGTGCTTGTGCTCTAACGTTTAACGTATTCGTGAAAGTCGTAAAATTGACCGAAAAGTAAGATTTGCATGCGGAAGGAACGTTTTCACCTCCTTTCGATAGTCTTTAAACGGCTGTTTTTCCCGTATGTTGAGGCTTCGTTTTATGGCTGTTTGTTTATTATCGAGGGAAAAGGGTAGTTTTCGGTCAATTTTGGAAGTGTTCTGAAACGATCTATAGTAATGTTTTATTGAAATGTCTTTTTATTTGAAAATGGCATGCACAACAAAATTGGGTGTTTTCCTCGTCTCGATAGTAAGAATCCAATATGGCCGCGGTAACCATCCAGGAGCTTTAAGCCGTTGCGGCGTACGATCGCAACCGTCTTTGCGGATTTCTCTAATTTGGCACGCATCGTACCGCTCGCCTTAACTCTTTTAACTAATAAAACTGCTTCATTAATAATAAGTTTGTGAGAGTCATTCCGTCCTGGCGTGCGAGCCTTCCGATAAGGCTGTGTCAGCCGCAGAACAAACATTGGTCCTTCGAGCCGGATCGTCGCCAAGGAGAAATAGCTTTGACTTTCAAACCATCTCGCTGCTATGCTCGCAACGGTTTCCACCATGTCTTCCGTTGAGCTGTTGGTCATGCAAGATCAGTATGTGAACGCTGTGTCTCGTGTGTTGCCCAACTTTAAGAAGCTCGGTCAAGCCAAAATGACTCCGGGCGTCACGCGACAGCGTCTTACAACTCTGAAAGAGACGTTCGCCAAATGCTAGGAACTCCATGGCAAAATCTCGTTCCTTGCCGACGAGAAACTAAGAAATTCGCATCTGTACTTTACTCAGAATTACTTCATCGCCTGCGAGGACTATTATAATGAAGCTGCAGACTACATATGTCCGACGTTCTCGCCATGCAGTCACGATGACCATTCATCCCCATTCGGTACTCTACGCGACGGAAGCAGCCTCTCCGATCCGTTCCGTGCAACGACGCATCTTTCCAGGATCAGCCTGCCGACTTTTGACGGAAGTACAGATAAGTAGGAAAGTTTTCGCGATAGATTCAAATCTTTAGTTCACAACGAACCTAATTTGTCAAACGTAGATCGTATGCATTACTTGTGCTCATGTGTAAAAGGGGATGCAAGTAAGGCGCTTGACCATCTCGCGGTCATCGATCAGAATTTCGAGGTCGCGTGGAATATTCTCGTGTCTCGTTACGACAACAAACGTCGCCTTATCACCGTTTATTTACAGAATCTCTTAAATCTACCGTCGCTCAGTTCCAAAACCTCCAAGGATATTCGTAACCTTCGCGATCAAACAAACGCGGCGATCCAACCTCTTAAAAACCTCGGTTGAAGGGTCGAACATTGGGATGATCTGCTGGTTTTTCTCGTAGCTCAAAAGCTCGATAAATCGACGCGTAAATCTTGGGAGCTCAAGCTTGGCGACTCCGTGGAATATCCACGTTATAACGAGCTCGATCAATTTTTTGAAGCTCGCGTTTTAGATACGATCGCGCCATCCATTCCAAAGGAAAAGTCGCTTGAATCGAAAAGTCGCTTGAATCCTCTAAAAAGAAAACGCTCGCGTCACATACCGCTTCCTCCGTTCAGTTTGCATGTCCGCTCTGCAAAACAAACCATTTACTTTATCAATGCCCCGCGTTTTTAAAGCAAACTCCATCCCAACGTTCCGACTTTATTCGAAAAATAAGCGCTGTCTGAACTGTCTCAGCACAAAACATTCGGTTAAAGATTGTCAAGTTTTTATGCATGCAAACAATGTTATAAACGACATTACCCGCTATTACATATCGAGAACTCCGCCAAGCCTGACGAACCGGAGCCGGTGCAAGTTTCGATACCCGCGCACAACGCGATTGATAGTAATTAAGCTGCGTCACATCTTGTTTCAAAAATCGTAGCGCCGAATTCCCGAATTTTGCTCGCAACCGCTCGCGTTCGAGTGTACTCTCCTTCCGGTCGCTTCGTAAACGTTTGCGCGCTCCTCAATCAAGGTTCCGTAACGACCTTGATAACCGAATCGCTTGTTCAATGCTTACACTTACCGAAAATAAAGCGCTCTGTCTCTGTTATCGGAGTAGGCGAATCGCGGTCCGTCGTCCGCCATGCGGCCCAGATTACGATAACCTCAACGTTTAGCGACGATCCTGCTTACTCGTCCACCACGCTTATCCTTCGGTCCCTGACTAAATACGTACCTAGTTGGATCAAGACCGCGTGCCAATGATAGCACGTCGCCAGCACGTCGACAGCAGGTGTTCGCAAGGGATCCGACTACGAGCCTACGGCTCAAAATACCACCCTCGGCTGGATTATTTCCGGCCCATTCTCCCCGGCTCACACGAGCGTACCGACGCATCCATGCCGGCGCATCACGGCGTCGTCCACGAGGATCTCGATGTCGCTCTCCGTCGGTTCTGGAAACTTTAGGAGATACCTCCGGAGACTCATATAAACCCGGAGGACCGTCAATGTGAGGAGCATTTTAAAGCTACTCACTCCCGCACGCTTGAAGGGCGATATGTCGTGAGACTACCGTTCAAAAACGGAACGCCGGTCTTAGGTGAGTCTCGGTCTACCGCCCTCGCTAGCTTTCTTCGTTTGAAACGCCGTCTCCAGCGGAAACCTACCCTCGCGTCCGAGTATCGTGATTTTCTCGTTAAATATGAGTGGCTCAATTATATGATTGAAGTCCCCTCCCACTACTCGTTCGCGCGTGGTTTTTAACGCGTCCAGCCGCACCATGGCACGAACCCTGAACGATCATCTGATGATCGGCCCTAAACTTCAGCAAGTTCAGCAGGATTTAGCGACCGTTATCATTCTCTGGCGCCAACACAGATATGTTTATACCGCTGACATCGCCAAGATGTATCGGCAAATCCTAATCAATGCCCGCGATATCAATTACCAACGAATTCTTTGGCGCCCCTCTCTACGCAATCCGATCAAGGACCTCCTTCTTACCATTACATACGGTACCGCTGTCGCTGCATACATCGCGCTTCACGTTTTAGAGCAACTCGCCCAGGATCACGGCGCTCAATTCCCCCTAGCAATCCCGGTTCTGCGTCACAAGACTTATAGACGGAGAGCTGGTGACATAGAAGGCGACATTCGGTCCACGAAATATCTTACCTGGAAAAGGTTCGATTGCTGCCGGCAAAGCGAAAGCTCGATCGTCAGAAGGCGCGCTGGGGGCTAAGTGGGTGGGCCGCCCGCCCAAACGTGTAAATTTTTCGACCAAAAAAACTGTCGATCACCACGGCTGAAAATTTACATAGGTATCGAAGAGTATGAGAAAAAGCAGAAAAAAAATTGTCAGAAGAGTAAGTGGAAGCTAAAGGGTTGTCAGAAGCTGCCAAAGTTGCGAAAAATTTCGGCAAATTTACATGTTAAGCAAAACTTCTGGCAATTTGCATTTGTATTGTTTACGTATAGAATAAACTAAGTGCAAAGTGTCAGAAGGCAAAGTGGAGGCGATCGTGAGAAAATCGGGTGCAAAGTGCGAGAGCGTCTTTCGGCGCGCGGCGCAGCGCCCAGTGGACCGATCGCTTTTCTCTTGATTTTCACACCGTACTTACATATTTCATAGCACTACTGACAATTTATCTGAATATTCATAAAGAACTAAAGGAACTATTATTAAAATGTCAGAAGTTAATTGAGAAGAATTAATAAATTTAGTTTTGCTTCCTCATAGAGGAAGCTTTGTGATGGTAAAAAAAATTTTTTTCGAGGTTTTAAAGGAAATAGGTTTAGAATGCTCCAAAATGTCGAGAAATCATATTAGTAGGAAATGTCCGGAAGTATGTATGTATATGTGTGTGTGTGTGTGTGTGTGTGTGTGTGTGTGTGTGTGTGTGTGTGTGTGTGTGTGTGTGTGTGTGTGTGTGTGTGTGTGTGTGTGTGTGTGTGTGTGTGTGTGTGTGCGTACGAATTTTTGTAATACACATATCTACTTCTACAATTTTTTAGATACCGGGTTGAAGTTTTGCACACCAAATAGAGTATTATAGAAAGTATGTCCTCCTCTAATTTTATTAAAATCCGTCGACCGGTATGGATTTTAAGGAGATTTTCATTTTTCAGAAAAGCGTATTTTACGCTGTAGCTTTCTCAATATTTGAGATACCGATCTATTTCTAATTCTATTATATTTTTCAGTCTTTTCTACCCCTATTTCATATACAATTCTTTCAAATTTGGTTAATCAGTTCTTGAGTTACAGAAATTTCAGTAAACTTGACTGTTTTTTTTAACAGAAATCGGTAACCCCTTTATTATTAACAATTTTTATTAATTCTATTATATTCTTCAGTTTTTTCTACCCCTATTTCATATATTATTCTTTAAAATTTGGTTAATCAATCAATAATTCTTTAAAATTTCTGTTAAAAAAAACAGTCAAGTTCATGAAAATCTCCTTAAAATCCATACCGGTCGACGGATTTTAATAAAATTAGAGGAGGACATACTTTCTATGATACTCTGTTTGGTGTGCAAAACTTCAACCCAGTATCTAAAAAATTGTAGAAGTAGATACGTGTATTACAAAAATCCGTACGCACACACACACACACACACACACACACACACACACACACACACACACACACACACACACACACACACACACACACACACACACACACACACACACACACACACACACTCATATACATACATACTTCCGGACATTTCCTACTAATATGATTTCTCGACATTTTGGAGCATTCTAAACCTATTTCCTTTAAAACCTCGAAAAAAATTTTTTTTACCATCACAAAGCTTCCTCTATGAGGAAGCAAAACTAAATTTATTAATTCTTCTCCATTAACTTCTGACATTTTAATAATAGTTCCTTTAGTTTTTTATGAATATTCAGATAAATTGTCAGTAGTGCTATGAAATATGTAAGTACGGTGTGAAAATCAAGAGAAAAGCGATCGGTCCACTGGGCGCTGCGCCGCGCGCCGAAAGACGCTCTCGCACTTTGCACCCGATTTTCTCACGATCGCCTCCACTTTGCCTTCTGACACTTTGCACTTAGTTTATTCTATACGTAAACAATACAAATGCAAATTGCCAGAAGTTTTGCTTAAGGGGGTCGTCTGGTCAAGAGGCTGTTTTTTTGGGGGAATTTTTTGTAAGGAATCATAAGAATACACTTTTTTGAAACTTTTACATCATATTTATTGATATTTGAAGAGTATTTAGAAATTTTTCCAAGTTGATATATGGCCAAGAATCCGCTGTAGAGCGCCCCGAAGACAACTGTGTAAAAAAACGGTACCCACGATTCCGGATCTCCAGTTCATTCTAAAAAAAAAAAAAAAATTCCTGTTAATCTGTGGATGTGTGGCTATCGTGTGAACTAGAACCAAATAAAAATATTGAAATTTCAGTTTTTGCCAACGTTTTGAAAAAAGTTCATAATGAAACTTTTTTTCAAAACGTTGGCAAAAATTGAAATTTTAATATTTTTATTTGGTTCTAGTTCACACGATAGCCACACATCCACAGATTAAGAGGAATTTTTTTTTTTTTTTTAGGATGAACTGGAGATCCGGAATCGTGGGTACCGTTTTTTTTACACAGCTGTCGTCGGGGCGCTCTACAGCGGATTCTTGGCCATATATCAACTTGAAAAAATTTCTAAATACTCTTCAAATATCAATAAATATGATGTAAAAGTTTCAAAAAAGTGTATTCTTATGATTCCTTACAAAAAATTCTTTCCCAAAAACAGCCTCTTGACCAGACGACCCCCTTAACATGTAAATTTGCCGAAATTTTTCGCAACTTTGGCAGCTTCTGACAACCCTTTAGCTTCCACTTACTCTTCTGACAATTTTTTTTCTGCTTTTTCTCATACTCTTCGATACCTATGTAAATTTTCAGCTGTGGTGATCGACAGTTTTTTTGGTCGAAAAATTTACACGTTTGGGCGGGCGGCCCACCCACTTAGCCCCCAGCGCGCCTTCTGACGATCGAGCTTTCGCTTTGCCGGCAGCAATCGAACCTTTTCCAGGTAAGATATTTCGTGGACCGAATGTCGCCTTCTATGTCACCAGCTCTTAGACTATTATGTCGATGACTGCGCCTTCGGCGCAGATGACCTTATTCTTGCTCGTCAAACGCGCGATCAATTAATCGCGCTGCTCGCCAAAGGTGGTTTCCGGCTTCGAAAATGGGCGAGTAACTCTCCCGACCTGCTCGCTGATATTGACCCGTCCGATCATGGACTAGCTACTCACAAAGCTCTTCAAGACGATAAGCATATTAAAATTTTAGGCATCGTCTGGAATCCCGCGCTCGATGTTTTTCAATTCCGTCCCTCCTTCGCCCGACAGAACTAAACGCGCTATCCTGTCAACTATCGCTAAATTCTTTGACCCCCTCGGGTGGGCTACTCCCGTCGTTATCACAACGAAGATCTTTTTGCAGCAATTATGGTTACTCAAATGCCAATGGGACGATAAAATCTCTCGTAAACTTCTAGACCATTGGTCCGACTACCACAAACGGCTCTCGTCTCTTGACGCTATTCGGATACCGCGTTGGATCCGACCGGGCACGGATCTCACACCATGCACAGTAAGTAACACTTATCCTCCTTGAAGATTTCGCTAAAAAAAAAAAAGAGATTGGCCCATGAGGGGATCGAACCCGCGATCTTCGCGTTATTAGCACGACGCTCTAACCAACGTGCCCTCTTCACGGCTTTTCTGACGCCTCGACTGCTTTTGCCGCCATCGTGTACCTTCGTATCGTCAATCTAGATGGCTCAATTTCGGTCTCTCTCTTTATCGGCAAATCCAAAGTAGCTCCTCTTAAAACGATGAGCGTTCCCCGTCTTGAATTGTCCGCCGCTCATCTGCTCGCTCGGTTGATTCGCTACGTTCGTTTAGCCTTTCAAATGCCGAACCTCGAGTGCTTTTGTTGGACAGACTCGAAAGTCACACGAGCGTGGCTGAGCCAATCTCCCTCTCGATGGAAAACTTTCGTCGCCAATCGGGTTTCCTCCATTCAGTTGCTTCTTCCTGACGTTTCGTGGCGTCATATTCCGACTCAAACCAATCCCGCCGACTGCGCCTCCCGAGGCCTCGCTCCAGATGCTTTGGAAACGCACCGCCGCTGGTGGTCCGGTGGTCCGGTGGTCCTGCATGGCTACGACAGCCTCCTGAATGCCGGTACGGAGGCATTATCACTGACCCGAGTCAGAGAATGAGCAGTAAAACACCTCCGGGCCGACTCCTCCCGACGGGGGAAGAGACTCGGAGGAACGGGAGGTTGGCGTCCTGGCGGGGATTCCAGGGCGCCGACCATACCTCTCATCAAAAACGGGAGGGATGGCGGGGTGGGTGGTGTCCATACCCCGCCACTAAAGATCAGAAGCTCCAATAGAGTCATATAGCCACAGGCTCAGAGGAGGGAGTCAATTGGGGAGCGCACCGGACGCAGTAGTAAATGTCCCCGCTCCCCAACAGATGCAGTGAAGGACACCCGCAGGAGTTTTAGCCGGTAAGAGTCCTGCACAACCGCCCAGCCTCTCCCTGGGGGCTGGGGGTATCCTAAGAGGATTTCTCCCGCGAAAAGAAAACCCTGAATGCTGGCCGTCCTCAAGCACCCCGGAACCGCCAACGGATAATCTCAAAGAACGCCCTGAGCGTTGCGTCAGCACATTTTATACTTCCCCGAGCTGGGACCTCGCTTCGCGTTTTTCCTCATGGCCTAAACTTTTACACGTTACCGCTTACCTTTACCGTTTTCTATTTCGATGCCGGTCTTCCGAGCCCTTCGATAAGGGCCCTCCATGGCTTTACGCGTGGACGAGATCAGCCAGGCCACGTTTTACTGGCTCAGAACTATGCAGGCAGATACCTTTCCCCAAGAGCATTTGCATTTATAATAAATCGAAAACTGATGCCGAGCGCCTGTCCTTTATCCTCACTCAATCCTTACCTGGATTTTGACGGCCTTATTCGCATAAGAGGGCGGCTATGTCACGCTCGCCTCCCTGGCTCGACTAAAAACCTTATCTGCGTTCACACTCGCTCCTAGCTCTCCTTATCGAGCATCACCACCTCAGAACGCTGCGGCATGCAGCGGCGGGCCGGCATGGCCCGCAACTCACTCTCGCTTCCCTGCGAAGTGGATTTTGGATTCTCCGCGCTCGAGCTACCGTTCGTTCCATGCTTTACAAGTACGTCCGATGCGCGCGAGAACGCGCCGAGATACCGGTCGAACTTATGGGTGATCTACTGGATGCTAGAGTTAATCGCGCGACTAAAGCATTCGTTCATACCGGTGTCGATTACGCAGGACCGATCGCCACCTGTACCGCTCCAGGCCGCGGGCACTAATCGAAAAAATCATATGTCGCTTTATTTGTCTGCCTCGTAGTTCAGTCATTTTAGACGAAAATATGGCTTCTGTGCAAAAAAATTCGAAACTACTTTTTTTTTAATCGCTTTATATTTTGTTATTTTAAATAACATATTAAAAATAGAGAACGATATCGGCAGGGCTAAAAAAAGTTATTCAAGGTCAAAGGTCACGAAAATCAGTTTTTTGCGAAAATCTCGTTTTGTATGGCTCGGAGGTCAAGGTTATTACAAAAAAGAAAGATCATGAAATTTTGTACAAAAATGATTATATTCATTTTTCACGTACGATGAACATTTTTAAGAAAAATAAGCGGTGAAGTTTCTGCGCAAGGCGTATGCTCCATTCCGTGTAGCCTATACAACGAATATGTGAGTGGTCTACGTTTAGTGTGTGTGTGTGTGTGTGTGTGTGTGTGCGCGCGTGTGTGCGTGCGTGCGTGCGCGTGGGCGTGGGCGTGGACGTGGGCGGCGGCGTGTGGCGTGGGCGTGGGCGTGGGCGTGGGCGTGGGCGTGGGCGTGGGCGTGGGCGTGGGCGTGGGCGTGGGCGTGGGCGTGGCGTGGGCGTGGGCGTGGGCGTGGGCGTGGGCGTGGGCGTGGGCGTGCGTGCGTGCGTGCGTGCGTGCGTGCGTGCGTGCGTGCGTGCGTGCGTGCGTGCGTGTGTGTGTGTGTGTGTGTGTGTGTGTGTGTGTGGTGTGTGTGTGTGTGTGTGTGTAGTATATTCATATACTATGCTCCATTCGGTATGGCGTATGCAGGGAATATGTTAGCTAACTTTACACTAAAATTTATTTTGCTAATAATAATTACATTAATGACCAACAAACGATTCGCATAGAGAAAAATTAAGAAAGTGAAAGTAGGGGAGCCAACTTACTGGAGGTATAAATATGAGTCCCCTATGTTGTCAATGAGAAGTATAGTAACCTTGAGTGGCAGCTGGCTCACATTCTATTGTATTGTAGTTTATGAGTACCGTTATTTTATACCTGCGAGGGTTAGTAGCTGTACTGGATACAACGCTCGACGTACACATTCGTCACTTTGTATTTCGCAAACGGTTTATCGTGCGTGAAAAATAAATATAACTATTTTTGTACAGAATTTTATGATCTTTTTTTTTGTAATAACCTTAATTGACCTCCGAGTCATACAAAACGAGATTTTTATAAAAAACTGATTTTCGTGACCTTTGACCTTGAATAACTTTTTTAGCCCTGCCGATATCGTTCTCTATTTTTAATATGTTATTTAAAACAACGAAACAAAGCGATTAAAAAAAAGTAATTTAAAATTTTTTTGCACAGAAAACCTAAAATGACTGGACTATCACGACGAAGACCATTCACTTGGAACTCGGTAGTGATTATAGTTCCCCCGCTTTTCTCACCGCTTTATACCAACGATTTGTCTCCCGCCGCGGACTACCGCACTCCATGGCCTGGTTTACACCGATCTCTTGATACGCGTATCAAATAGTATATTTAAACTGATCAGCCAATAATCAAACTAATTTACTAGTTATTTACTATTTAATACGCGTATCAAGAGATCGATGTAAACTAGGCCCATGTATTCCGACAACGGAACCACATTTCAAGGTGCCGACCGCGAACTGTCCGAAGCGCGCGCGCAAGCTATTTGCGATCCGAATGTTATAAAGCGACTCGCAACCAACCACGCTGTATGGCATTTCTTGCCCCCAGCAGCGCCACATTTCGGCGGCCTCTGGGAAGCCGCCGTTCGAAGTGTGAAACATCACTTAAAACGCTGTATCGAACTACATACACTTACTTTCGAGGAAATAACCACGCTTCTCTGTAGGATTGAGACATGTTTAAATTCGCGCCCCATCGCTCCCGTTTCAGATAACCTCGACGATTATCAAACCTTGGCGCCTGTCATTTTCTCGTCGGCGCCGCTCTTATCGCTCCGCCTGAGCCTAGCGTGCTCAATCTTAACGAAAACAGGCTTTCTCGTTGGCAAATGATCCAACGGTTAAGGGGTAAGGCCACCTTGCGCGTGAATCAATTTCGGGATTTTTTTTAAAGAGTATAGTAAATGTTATCGAATTTTCTTAAAAAGGACTTTATAAAACCTGCCTTGAGGTACAAAAATAAATTTTTTCAAAAATTTTTATTAAAAAATGGCGGTTCCAGAACCAGGCTCCGACGACGAACGGGCGAACCGATATCTCCTTCAGATTTGCACCTGGAACAAAAACCCAAAATTTTTCTTTTAATAGATACCCTAAACTAGTGGACCACGTAGGGAAATTTGAAAATACCGTTTTTTCGGAAAATGGTGAGCATTTGAACCCAAAGGTCACGTAAAAATTTTTTAATTTAATTATTTAATTGTTTATAAAAAACAAAGTTTATAAGATATCGAAAAATCCCTACGTGGTCCACTAGTTTAGGGTATCTATTAAAAGAAAAATTTTGGGTTTTTGTTCTAGGTGCAAATCTGAAGGAGATATCGGTTCGCCCGTTCGTCGTCGGAGCCTGGTTCTGGAGCCGCCATTTTTTAATAAAAATTTTTGAAAAAATTTATTTTTGTACCTCAAGGCAGGTTTTATAAAGTCCTTTTTACGAAAATTCGATAACATTTACTATACTCTTTAAAAAAAATCCCGAAATTGATTCACGCGCAAGGTGGCCTTACCCCTTAACCGAAGTTTTTTGGATGTGTTGGTCAAGCGATTATTTGCACACCCTTCATCAGCGCCCGAAATGGCGCGTCGTTTGCGCGAGTCGGCCAAATCGTGCTATTACGCAACCCTTTGGCACTTCCGAGCCGCTGGGAGCTCGGTCGTATTACCGCCTGCCATCCCGGAGATAACGGCTTGACTCGCGTGGTTACCGTGAAAACCAGCCGCTCGGAAAGAAAAGGCCAATCGTCAAACTCTGCTTTCTTCCAGTTGAAATTAATACCGCCGAGTCGTGTAATTCCGCCACGACGGGCGGAACCGCTAAATAACGCATATCCTTCTGTACATATCTATCTGTAAAAATTAATTGTAGTTCATTCCGGTTATATCGCGTTTATTTAAACCTTTGTATTTTTAGCATCTATATCATAACTTGTTGTTACCGTTATTTCGAATGTTTCAACATTCGAGGCGGGTGGTATGTTTGGGAATAGCCGTGTATTGCTCAAAATTCAAAATTTTCGTTGATTGTTTTTCCCTGTAAGATCCCGATCTCCCCCCTTATTACTTGTGTACCGAGCTTTGTCTCAACGCGCCGACCCAATCGCAAGTCGTTTACAGGTCACGCACTATACCTGCGTGATCGCCGAAATTCACTTATCCGCTCATGCTCACCGTGCTCGAGCAGAGTTCGTTACTGAATCCCGAGCGTCTCTAAGTTTAAGCCGTCGCGACAGACGATCACAACCGTTTTTGCGGATTCTCGTTTGTCACGCGTCGTACCGCTCGCCTCGCAACTCTTATTATAACTATAATAAAACTATGCTTCACTAATAATAAGTTTGTGAGAGTCATTCCGCCCTGGCGTGCGAGCCTTCCAATAAGGTGTCAGCCGCACAACAAACAGTTATTATTTTTGTTAAGTAGGAAATTCTTATATATTTAGTATGTTCATGGTCGCGCTAGCGACACCCTGCGTTTTTCCGTCGTTGTGCTTATATAGCTTCAGGTTGAGCTGGCACTTCCGCCTCGTAAGCGTTACGTTTGTTCTCTCTCGAAAGTTCGACAAGAAACTATGTAAAGCTATAATAAAGCTATCTTATATTTATAAGCTGCAATAAGTGTTTCCTTCATTCCGGCTTTGACGATTACATCGGTTACTTAAGATATCTACACAAAGATATCTACAGGTTATGGGCCCAGTCGGCTAACCTCGCTACGGACTCGCTTGTAGGGAAACGACCTTTGTTATAACGATGGAAGAAGACAATAAACATCGTGTGCCGCTCTTCGATGGCACGAATTATAATAATTGGAAGTTCCGTATGGAAGTACTGCTGGATGAAATCGGTTTGAAGGAACACATCGAATCTCAGATCTTAGACGGTGAGATAACGGTTGGAGAAACAGCAGAGGCGTACAGATTGCGGATGACAAACTTGAAGAAGAAGGATACAAAATGTAAGTCTCAAATTATTCAGAGAATAGCTGATTCGCATCTTGAGTACGCGAAAGACAAGTCAACTGCCTTTGATATTTGGACGGAATTAAAAAATGTATTTGAACGTCGAGGCGTAGCAAGTCAACTGCTTTTGCGGAAAAGATTATTATTAATGAAATTTAAATCTTCAACTGAATCTTTGTCGTCGCATCTACTAAAGTTTGAATCGCTTGTTCGAGAGCTTAAGTCCACAGGAGCGAATATGGAAGAAACAGACATAGTGTGTCATCTGTTGTTAACAATGCCTTCGGAATACGACGTTGTGGTAACGGCGTTGGAAACACTGTCGAAGGAAGCACTGTCATTGAGTTTCGTTAAAAATCGCCTACTGGATGAAGAATCTAAACGAAAAGGAGGCGGTAAACCAACAAAAGGCGATGTTTATTCTACAGCATTTACCTCGTCAAGCGATAATCGGAAAAACAATACACGTGATACTGGAAACAAACAATTCAATTACAGGTGCTACAACTGCGGTGCATACGGTCATCGACGATCGGAGTGTAAAAAGCCGAAGCAACAGCCAGATGGAAGTCGACAAAATAAAAAGGAAAAGCAGGCGAACCTTGCAACTGATGATGATAAAACTGCAGTCAGTTTTTCAGCTGTGATTAATAACGAGAGGAATGACAACGGTTCTACCTGGATCTTGGACTCAGGAGCGTCAGAACATTTGACCAAAAGATGAGAAGCATTTGCAGAACGTTAAGTCATTGGCTCAACCTACCAAAATTCGTATTGCAAAAGCAGGTGTAACATTATCGGCAAATAAAGTAGGTACAATTCCTGGTAAAACTATTGTTAACGGGAAAGAAGTTGAAGTCACTATTAAAAATGTTCTTTACGTACCTGGACTGGAATTTAATTTATTATCGGTATCGAAACTTGAAGCAAATGGTTTTAAAGTTGTTTTTGAAAACAGAGAAGGAAAGATACTAAAAGATAATCAAGTTTATGCAGTAGCTCATCGGGGTCATCAGGTCTACGAGTTGAAAGTCTACAGTCCGACAGGAATTGCAACTATCGCGCACGTGAAGGAAGATGCTAAAATTTGGCATGAACGCTATGGACACATCGGATTCAATAATCTGAAAAAGGTCGCTGGAATGGTGGACGGAATCGATCTACGAAATTTGGAACTAACAAATGATAAAATTTGTCATACTTGTGTTGAGGGGAAGCAAACTAAGTTACCTCATAATCAAGAGAGGCCAAGAACAAAACGTCCATTGCAGCTTATCCACAGCGATCTCGTTGGACCTATTACACCCGAGTCACGTGAAGGAAATCGATATATACTCACATTTATCGATGATTATACACATTTTACAGTTGTGTATTTACTTAAGAAGAAAAGTGAGGTTTTTCACTATTTCCAAATCTATGAAGCCATGGTTACTGCGCACTTTAACTTAAAGATCAGCAGATTTCGTTGTGACAACGGTCGGGAGTACACTTCGAGAGAAATGATTCAGGCGTTCCAGAAGAAAGGGATTCGTATCGAGTACACCATTCGGTACACGCCTCAACAAAATGGCGTGGCCGAACGAATGAACAGAACAATTCTCGATAAAGCACGGTGTATGATACTTCATTCGCAGCTAAGCAAGAGTTTTTGGGCTGAAGCAGTTTTAAGTGCCATTTATATTATAAATCGTAGTCCCACAGCAGCGTTGGAAGATGTAGTTCCAGCGGAACTATGGTTTGATAAGAAGCCTGATGTAAGGAAATTGAAAGTTTTTGGATGCATTGCGTATATATGCATATTCCGAAGGAATTGAATCCCAGAAAGTTTGATCCCCGCTCGAAGAAGTGCATCAAGGTAGGATACACAAATAATGGCTATCGCTTGTGGTGTCCGGAGGAGCAACGAATAATTTGCAGTCGGGATGTTATCTTCGACGAAACGAAATTCAAACACCCTCAATCATTTGTTGAAACAAACGTTCAAGAAGCGTTGGAATCTGAACAAGAGGAAGAGGAGTTCGTATCAGCTGTCGAAGAGGATCAAGAGCGAAGCTTGTCGGAAACAGAATCCATTCACACGGAAGAAGAGGAAGAAACTGCAGATAAATTTAAAACTACAGATGAGCAATATACAGTACCTCGTCGAAGCACTCGTAAAACGAAGAAGCCTAATTATCTCCAGGATTACTGTGTGTTGGCCTTACATGCCGAAAGCTATGTTGAAGATATTCCGAATTGCTATGCTGAAATCAACTCTCGTGATGATAGAGAGGAATGGAGGAGAAAGCAGTACACGAGGAACTAACGGCAATTCAAGAAAATCAGACTTGGAGTTTAACACAATTACCCAGTGGAAGGAAAGCAATCGACAACAAGTGGATATTCAAGATCAAGCGTGATGAAGATGGGAATATCCAGCGATATAAGGCACGACTTGTGGTGAAAGGTTGTCTACAAAAGAAGGGTTTTGACTACAACGAGACGTACGCACCAGTAGCGAGACTAACTACAGTAAGAATACTACTGTCAATTGTCGTTAATGAGGATCTTCATGTGGATCAACTAGATGTCAAAAATGCCTTTCTTCATGGAAAACTTACCGAAGACATATATATAAAGCAACCGGAAGGCTGTGAAGATGGGACATTACGAGTATGCAAGCTTAATAAAACACTATATGGACTCAAGCAATCACCGCGTGAGTGGAATTCTGAGTTTAACGAATATATGAAGAAAATTGGCTTAATTCAGTCAAAATACGATCCATGTTTATTCTACAAAGTAGACGGAGAATCAAGGATTTATCTACTGCTGTATGTTGATGATATCATCATTGCTGGAAACGATCGGAACCGAATAAACGAACTTAAACGCCTATTGGAGAAACGTTTTTCCATGAAGGATCTCGGATCACTGAGGAATTTTCTCGGAATCAAAATAGAGAGACACGAGCATGGGATGAATCTCAGTCAATCAACATACATTTCAAATCTACTTAAACGTTTTGGGATGGAAGACAGCAAGCCTGCAAAGACGCCAATGGAAGCAAAATCATCAAGTGTCACTACGTTCCAGACGAATGAGACCGAAGACGAAAGAAGACCGTACAGGGAATTAGTTGGCTGTCTTATGTATGTCATGCTGAACACAAGACCAGACATCAGTGCTGCGGTTTCAGGAGAACTATCACAGTCGGTTTCAGGAGAATGCAACCACTGAGCACTGGAAAGGACTCAAACGTATCCTTCGTTATTTAAAAGGCACTATTAATATGTGTTTAAGTTTTCAGAAAAATCAAGGTTTTTTGATCACAGCGTACGCAGATGCTGATTGGGCAGGAGCCGTGGATAGGAAATCAACAACAGGTTTCCTAATCGAGATCTTTGGTAATCCAGTCTGTTGGGTAACAAAGAAGCAGTCGACGGTTGCTCTGTCGTCCACCGAGGCGGAATACGTGGCCCTTGCCATAGCATCCACGGAAGTAGTTTGGGCGCGAAATTTCCTGCAAGAACTTGGCTGGAGGATGGACAAACCAGTTACAGTCTATGAAGACAATCAATCCTGCATACATTTGTTAAACAAGTGGGAACACCAAAGACTAAAACATATAGATGTAAAATTTAACTTTATTAGAGACTTGTACACTGATGGCGTTATTAATGTAACATACGTTCCTTCTGAACAACAAAAGGCTGACATTTTAACTAAAGGTGTAGTATTAGCCAGGTTTGAAAAGTTAAGAAGTTTTTTGAATTTAAGATACTATTAGTTTGTTTGTACTAATGTAAAGTTTATTTGTCTAAGCAAGTTTCAACTAATAATCAAGAATTGAGGGGAAGTGTTAAGTAGGCAATTCTTATATATTTAGTATGTTTATGGTCGCGCTAGCGACACCCTGCGTTTTTCCGTCGTTGTGCTTATATAGCTTCAGGTTGAGCTGGCACTTCCGCCTCGTAAGCGTTACGTTTGTTCTCTCTCGAAAGTTCGACAAGAAACTATGTAAAGCTATAATAAAGCTATCTTATATTTATAAGCTGCAATAAGTGTTTCCTTCATTCCGGCTTTGACGATTACATCGGTTACTTAAGATATCTACACAAAGATATCTACAATTTTTAAAATTCATAAAATTTAATTCAAACATAACACATATGTATATTCAATATAACACAGAATGATGTAGAAATTATTTCTTAATTCGGAAGGCTTTATGGTATTCAGATTAAGGGCGACCTCACCGATTTCAGACTTTGATATATGTTGTCAAGGTCATGACCCCGAGTGACCTTCAGAAGGTTTTAGCCGTCGCTCGTTTTTCGTTAAAAAGTTATTAACAAAAAAAGTTTGAAAAATATAGCAGTTATTTTGAGTATTGGAAGGCATAAATAACTAATAATGTCGAAAAAGTTCACGCGCATACACTTTTCACGCGAGACGAGTTGTCACATAAATTCGTAGCGTTCTTTACGAGCTCGTTTAAGTAGAGGTGGTATTAAATAAGATAAGTTAGTCGATCATTTGTGTGAATATTTGTGGCCGCCATATACAATAATCGAGCTCATAAAACACGCCACGAACCCATGTTACCGCACGGGGGCGGAATCTACTGCCTCCACGGATATACTTTCCACGCGAAACGAGTTGTCACATGGGTTTGTGGCGTGCTTTACGAGCTCGTTTATTGTATATCGCCACAAATATTCACACAGATGATCGACTAACTTATCTTGTTTAATACCACCTCTACTTAAACGGTGCGGGGGGCTCCACTATATTGTTAAACTAGACACAAGCGTTTATACATGTATTATTTCCACATACATATGTATTAGTCGTTTATGCCTTCCAATACTCCAAATAACTGCTATATTTTTCAAACTTCTTTTGTTAATAACTTTTTAACAAATAACGAGCGACAGCTTAAACCTTCTGAAGGTCACTCGGGGTCATGACCTTGACAACTATATCAAAGTTATTGAAATCGGTGAGGTCGCCCTTAATTTGAAGTTTTATTAGCTTTATGATTTCTTTTTAATATTGAACTCTTATATAAAATTTCTACTTGTTTTTATTCTGCCTTTGTAAAATTTCGAATTTTGCTTCGTGACATGGGATTCGGAAGAAACAAGATCGCGAAAATAAAAAAGCTGGATAAGGTAAAACGGATGCGATAGAGTATTGGCCTAAATATTAAACGTAGACAGAGTTTGATGATAATAAACATTAATTCTAATGAGTTGTAAGATTTCTTTATTAAGTTTTGTGAAGAAAGAATGAATTATCGGTGCAAGAGTGCAGTTATTCTAGTAAGATTAGTTACACCGCTGAAGAAGTTGGCAGTATTGTTGCCAATCTCCCTTATGCTTGTAATCGATGAGTTTCGGAACGCGAGTCTCTCTGTCTCGCGCCATTCCAGGTGGAACGTGTGTTTATTTTATTCTCTGTACTAATAAAGATTTGTACAATTATACCACTGCGTACTGGTTTATTTCGGTTAAACCTAACAGGTTATGGGCCCAGCTACATGCTCATAACTGTGATTGTGAGTGTGGTAGAGGTAAAAAATCTACAAGAAAGCCGAAAAAGGCAGTGCGGTACTCGTGTAACGGAACGACCGTGGCGGACGTTTTGTCGTTGGCGTGTCGGTTAAAACAAAACGAGCTGCTTGGCGATCCGGGAAACAATGGATCAGTTAACATCGGCAACAGTGGGCGTCGTGAAGCTGGAAGGAGCCAAAAACTGGAATGTGTGGAAATTCCAGGTGGGTGTATTGCTGCGAGGTCTAGGGGTTTTCGAGATCGCAGAAGGTACGAGGATAAAACCAGAGGCAGAACCAGAGCGGACAGCATGGCTGAAAGAAGATTCCAAAGCTCAAAGTCTAATCGTTACAAGACTGTCAGAATCTGTAATGTTGAATGTCCTGACATGCACAAGTGCGGCGGAAATGTGGAGAAAGCTGCATAGTGTGTATGAGCAGAGGAGTGACACAAGCATTCATATAATGCAACAGCAATTTTTTCAACTAAAATATACTCAAGGTATGGACATGTCGCTATTCATATCAAAAGTACAGGAGTTTCAGAGTAAACTGAAACAGCTGAGTGAAGAAATGTCAGACAAATTTGTTATGACAAAGATCTTGATGTCCTTGCCTGAGGGATACGGCCACTTTGTATCAGCATGGGAGTCGACATCAGAAGAAAGACAGACGGTAGATAACTTAATAGCGAGACTGTTGGTCGAGGAAGAACGGCTGAAAGCGAAGATGGATACATCTGAGAAGAGTGTTGCGATGTCAGCAGTGAAGAAAAATATAAAGTGCTTTAAATGTGGACAATCAGGACATTTTAAGAAAGACTAAAAATAATGATAATCGGAATGTGAAGCGTTGTTATGTGTGCAATAAAAAGGGACACCTGAAAAGTGAATGTCGGTTCAATAGTGACAATGAAAATAAAAAACAAGCAGAGAATAAGAAGGAAAGTAATGCATTTATAGTGTCAGCCATGGTTGGTGATGGACAAGCGTGTTACAATAAATGGTTGGTAGACAGTGGCGCTACACTCAGAGAAAAAATTTGTACCAGCAACTAGAATTTTTTTAGTTAAACCGACTAGAAATTTGTGGATAAATAACGCCTCAACTATGTATAATATAGTTGTAATAACAACAATAAATAAATTATTTAAACTACAAGAAAGTAGTGGCATTAACGAAAAATATATTGTGTATGCCAAAAGTATGTTGTAGTAACATGAATAATTATTCATTGTAGTGATATCAACATAATTTTTAGAGTTGTCTAATAAAGAATAATTTCTTATTTGTTAAACTAAAAGATTTATAATTAATATACCTAGGCGACTAGCGCCTGAAAATATCTGCTTTGGTCCCGTAGGGGGTCTCCTTATATACAGGTCGGTGCGGAATTTTGAACTCGAGAGAATGTACGGGCGATGCGACGCCTAGCGGCGTCGATGCAATCTATTTATAATCCAAAATTGATTAATATATATATGGGTGAACACACCCTGACTAGCGAACCTTAGAAGGATCGCTGGAAAAACCCTGCTGAGCGACCCTAGTTATAGGAATCGATGTTGAATTTTAAACACGCAAAAGTATACTGGCGATGCACCGCGTAGCGGGCGCGAGCCGAACTCTCTCGCCGCGCGAGTCCGCGCTGCCGCCCGCACCAGCTTCTGGAAGTATGCTACACAACAAAAAAATATTTGTCTAAACAATAAGTCAAGGAGTTGTCTAAACTTGAAAAATGTTATTGTCATATCTTGTTTTATGGAGTCTATATAACTATAATAATTATAGTTGAGGCGATATTTAACTATCAACTAATAGTTGACAAATATTGTTTCTGTGACCATACTTTTATAGTATTCAGTACTATTTAGTTCCTATTACTTTGGAAAACTAGTTACAAGTAATTAAACTGCAGAGTTGCCAAAAAAATAGTTGCCACAACTATTCAGATTTCTCTCAGTGTAGCGAACACATGACTTTTGATCGCACCTTGTTTGCGAGCTACAGCAAGCTGCTAAATAAAAGGTTGGTGATCATATATAGGTGACGGAACGAAATTAGACGCTGTTGGTGTAGGACAGATAGTATTGAAAGCGTTTAATGGAAAGTGCTATATTGAGACTACGTTGAACAATGTATTACATGTGCCTGATTTGAAGATGAATTTATTTTCTGTGGCAAGCGCGGTAAATAAAGGTTATAGCATGAAAGCAGACAGTAATAAATGCGAGTTTGTAAAAGACAATAAAATAAGTGCTATTGCAACGCGTGATGGAAAGTTTTATATAATGGATTTTAAATGTGATAGTTCAAACAGTGTATCAGCAAATGTAGAGTACAGCTTGAAAGAATGGCATGAAAAGCTGGCACATCAAAATTTTGAGTGTATCAAGGACATATTGAAAAATAATAATATCAAGTTTTCAGGAAGGGTCAACACTTGTACGGCATGCTTGGAAGGGAAGCAGCATAAACTCCCATTCCAGAGAAGCGAATCATCTGCATCAAAGGTGGGTGAACTGATTCATGCGGATGTGTGTGGAGGAAACTTCAATTGGAGGTTCCAGATATTTCCTGCTGTTGAAAGATGACTACTCCAATTATCGCACAGTATATTTTATGTCACATAAGTCAGAAACAGAAGAGAAGATCAGACATTTCTTGAAGTTTGCAAAGGCCACCACAGGAAACAAGATTTAAATCCTACGAACTGATAATGGCGGAGAGTTCGTCAACACAAGAGTGAAAAAGCTCCTGGAAGAAAAAGGTATAATCCATGAAACAACTGTCTCCTACTCTCCAGAGCAAAATGGAAAGGCAGAGAAGGACATGAGGACAATAGTAGAGGCAGCGCGTATCATTATGCTAATAAGTATAGTAATTTGTACTAAAAATGATAGGTTGGTAGCTCTGCTTCTATAGTCCTAAAAACCGTATTCGCGCGGACTTCTTTCATTATCTTTTGTCCATCGGCACACATCTTTGTAAAACCTTGATAGCCGATTAACGTATTAAAGGCATTGCTACTCGATCAAGATACTGGCGTTTTTCTTCTCATCCTGCACGCAATATCCTCTGGTGTGACTGCACGCTCTGCGATTACAGTATAGCTTCTTAGGTTATGGGCCCAGGAGCTGAACACAAGTTAAGAGAAGATAACCTAACCTAACCTCGAGGATTCTCTTGTGAGGAATTGCGTGGCGTTACGAGATTGAGTAAAGGAAAGTATATATCTTGAGATACGCAAAAATGACTGAGCACGCTACAGTTATTAAAATACCGCAATTTGATGGTACTAATTTTAGTAATTGAAAATATCGCGTAGGTATTCTGCTCGATGAAAGAGGTTTACGGAAATACATTGAGGAGAGTCTGGATGACATTTTGACGAATTCATCGCCCAACGAGCATGGTGGAATTAGACTCGAAGAAAAGAAATGTATCTCGATCCTGGTGCAAATGATTCACGATGGACAACTGGAATATGTGAAGGAGAAGAGGACAGCAAAGGAAATGTTTGACACGTTATGTAGCATTTTCGAGCGGAAGAGCATTGCGAGCCAGCTATTGCTACGAAAACAGTTGCTGATGATGAAGTATAGCGAAAGCGATAACATCACCGATTATTTCCTACGTTTCGACACAATGATCCGCGAATTAAAGTCCGTGCGAAGATGGAAGAATTGGACATTGTTGTGCACTTATTACTCACATTGCCGAAAAGCTACGACAATTTAGTTACGGCACTGGAAACGATTGACCAAGAGAAACTAACCTTGGAATTCGTGAAGACACGTTTGATGGACGAGCATAATAAGCGAAATAGCGGAAGCAGTTCAAGCAAATCAAATGAATTTCATGCAATGAGTACCAAAGGAAAAAGTAAACGACTTACCTGTTATGGCTGTGGTAAAGTAGGTCATGTAAAGGCTAAATGCAAGGCTAAAAAGGATCACAATTCAAAGAACGATCAGAAAAATAGTAGCAGCGCGAACAAAGCATCGGAGGAAAAGCAAGAAACGATGTGTGCATTTAAAGATGAAGAAGCAAATGCGTGCGATGACAAGCGAACACATCACGACACGAATACAAAGGCACAAAGCGATAATATGATGCAAATAAAATTTGTATTGGATTCTGGTGCAACACAGCATATGGTAAATGATAAACGGTATTTCGACAAGTTGGAAGACATCGACGAGGTACAGATTTCAGTCGCAAAAAGGAATCAGAGCATCGTAGCGAAGCAACAGGGCGAAATCTTAGTAAAAACTTTTCACGACGGTGATTCATCTGTGAAGGCGATTCAAGACGTTTTGCTAGTCAAGGATTTGAAATGCAACTTAATGTCGATTCGAAGTTTAACGAAGAAAGGCTATCGCATTGCCTTCGAAGGAGACTACGCATATGCATCAATCAACGGACAAACGAAGTTTGTGGCTCACGTCAGTGGAAGATTATATGAGGTTGTATTGCATGTCGATAGTAATATTTTTGCTGGTATTTCAGGAGAGAACAATGTACATAGAGTATTGCAAAGCCTGTGGCATTTCAGGTTGGGTCACCTGAACGCATTCGACATGAAGAGATTGATTGATCATCAAATGGCTGACGGAATAAGCAAAGTAAACGTGGATACCGAGTCGAGATTCTGCGAGTCGTGCATCATGGGAAAGCAGACGCGATCATCGTTTCTGAAGAATAAGAACATACGTTCATCCCGCATTTTGGAGCTAATACATAGTGATGTATGTGGACCGATGCCAACGACTGCATATGATGGTTCGAGGTATTTTGTTACTTTTACCGATGATTATTCGAGAGCCTCAATGATTTACTGCATTCAACACAAGAGTGAAACACTGGAGAAATTTAAGGAGTTTGTTGCGATGGCTGAAGCGTTGCACGGCAAGAAAATTACAAAATTGAGAACTGACAACGGTGGAGAATATACATCGAGCGAGTCCAAGCACTTCTGTAAGAGCAAGGGTATCCAAATGATTCCTACCGTTCCTTATAATCCAGAAATGAATTCGGTGGCTGAGCGGCTGAATCGAACACTGCAAGAAAAAGCGACGACCATGCTTTTGGCGAGTGGTTTGGAGTCGAAGTTTTGGAATGAGGCGATTGTCACGGCAAATTATGTTAAGAATCGATCACCGACGAGTGCAGTTGGAGAACAATTCAAAAATAAAACTCCAGCTGAAATTTGGTTCCAGAAGAAGTCTGATTTGTCACATCTTCGAATCTTTGGATCGGAATGCTACAATCACGTTCCAGCAAATAAACGAAAGAAGTTGGAAAAGAAATCCACGAAATGCATTATGCTCGGCTACACTGCATCAATGGGTTCATATCGACTTTGGGATGTAGAGCAGAGCAGAATGGTTGTAGGACGAAATGTGACATTCAACGAAGCATCAATATTAAATCGAATGAATTTAGTTGAGATATCAAATTCAGAGGCGGCAACGACACCAAATGAAGTGACTCGTGACGATGAGTTGGTGGATGAACTGGAGTCAACGTATGAAGATGCTGACGACACTTCGATGAACCACGATGCAAACAAAGAATGCGTTGATGACAGCGATAGGACTACTTTACGAAGAAGCGAGCGAATTCGACGAGCACCAGACAGATATGGTGAATGGGAAATGAATGAAGCTCATTACGCATTATCGGCTGAACAATTTGTTGAAGATGATCCACTGACGATTGAAGAAGCGAAAAAGCGAGACGATTGGTCTGAATGAAAGAAAGCAATTGAAGATGAATATCGATCATTAATTAAAAACAAAACCTGGACACTGTGTGATCTACCCAAGGATCGGAAAGCGATTACAAACAAATGGGTATTTAAACTGAAACGCAGGGCTGACGGCAAGATCGACAAATACAAGGCGCGGTTGGTGGTACGTGGTTTCTCACAGCGAATAGGATACGACTACAACGAAACCTATGCTCCAGTCGCGAAGTTGGTAACTCTCAGAACCTTGCTTGCAGTTGCTAACGAAATAGATATGCACATTCATCAGATGGACGTCAAATGTGCATTTCTCAATGGCGAACTATCAGAGGAGATTTATATGCAGCAGCCGGACGGTTTCGCGAACGGAACTAAAGTGTACAAACTACTCAAAGCACTCTATGGTCTCAGGCAGGCTTCGAGGGTATGGAACGAAAGGTTCGACGAATTTATGAATCGAATTGGTTTCAGACGCTGCGAATCAGATCCGTGCCTGTACGTGAGAGAGAAAAATGGAGTCACTTGCTACATTCTGCTGTATGTGGATGACCTTTTGTTGCTGTGCAAGGATATAAATACGATCAACACAGTGAAACGACTTCTATCAAAAGAATTCGAGATGACAGACATCGGAAAGGCAGATAAGTTCCTTGGCATGCACATTGAGCAAGACATCAAGAACGGAACAATTGGTTTAAGTCAAGCTCAATACCTGAGGAATGTATTGAGAAAGTTTGACATGGAGAATTGCAAAACAAAATCAACTCCAATGGAAAAGGGCTTGCATTTGGAAAAGGGCGATGCAGATAGCTGTTCCAAGCAACCGTATCGAGAATTGATTGGCTGTCTGACATATGCTACGATCACCACAAGACCTGATTTGTGTGCTGCAACTGGCTACTTCAGTAGGTTTCAAAGCTGTTTCAACGAAAATCACTATGCACATGCGAAACACATTTTGAGATATGTTCGTGGAACAACGGACTTGAGACTGCTGTATTGCAGACAAGAAGCAGTTGAACCATTGGTCGGCTACAGTGATGCAGATTGGGGCGGCGATAAGAACGATGGAAAGTCAACATCGGGCTATGTATTCAAGGTATTCGGCAACACCGTGAGTTGGTCATCACGAAAACAGAAGACGGTCAGTCTATCATCAACCGAGGCTGAATATGTGGCGCTAACCGAGGCAGTTTGCGAGGCAAAGTGGATCCAAAAACTTCTGATTGAACTGGGCATCGATTGTAACGGACCAATCCCAATATTTGAGGACAATCAATCATGCATCGTAATCGCCGAGGAACCGCGTGAACATAGGCGCATTAACATTAAATATAACTTTATTCGCGAGGCAATTATAAACAACGAAGTAAAAATTGAGTACAAGGCATCGAACGAGCAAGTCGCTGACATCATGACAAAGGGACTCGGAAGAAACCTTTTCGTTAAGCATCGACGCGATTTGAGTTTGGTTTAAAGTACAATTTGATGTTTTATTTCAAATTAAGAGGCGGTAATAAGTATAGTAATTTGTACTAAAAATGATAGGTTGGTAGCTCTGCTTCTATAGTCCTAAAAACCGTATTCGCGCGGACTTCTTTCATTATCTTTTGTCCATCGGCACACACCTTTGTAAAACCTCGATAGCCGATTAACGTATTAAAGGCATTGTTACTCGATCAAGATACTGGCGTCTTTCTTCTCATCCTGCACGCAATATCCTCTGGTGTGACTGCACGCTCTGCGATTACAGTATAGCTTCTTAAATGCAAGCAAAAAGGATGAACAAAAACTTGTGGGCGGAGGCGGTGAATACATCAGTATACGTATTAAACAGAACCAGTAAAAGCAGAGTGCAAGAAAAAACGCCGTTTCAATTGTGGACTGGAAAGGACTTTGATCTAAAGAATTTACAGGTGTTTGGTACAGAAGTCTATGTACATATCCCAAAGGAAAAACGGAAGAAATGGGACCTCAAGGGAGAGAAAGGAATATTTGTAGGTTATGGAGAAACAACAAAAGGGTACAGAGTGTATTTCCCAGAAAAAGAAACAGTAGAGATTAAACGGGATGTAGTGTTTGTTACACCAAAGGAAGAGGAAAGCTGTAAAGAAGATAGGCAACACTGTATATGCCTGCAAGATGGTCTCATAATGGATCGATTGGAGGATGGACAATCCGAACAATCTGAAGAAAGTATCGACGATGAAGAAGCAAGTGAACTTCAGATTGAAGAAATTCAAGAAAATATCGACGATGAAGAAGCAAGTGAACCTCAGATTGAAGAAATTCAAGAAACAGAGGGAGAAAGTGCTGAAGAGTACGATACACCAAATGAAGAGATAGATACACCTACGAGTACAACTCGGAGTGGAAGACGAGTAAGAAAACCACGGAGATTAAATGATTACGAAACCGGCTTTGTCGTAAGTCTCGATAACGAACCAACGAGTTATGCAGAAGCCCTGAAAAGAAAGGATGCGGAAAAATGGAAGAAAGCCGTAAATACGGAACTAAGGTTATTAATTGAGAACAACACATGGACTAAAGTAAGTAAGTTGCCTGAAGGTAAAAAAGCAATAAATACTAAATGGGTATTTAAGATTAAGAGACTAGGTAATAATGAAATTAAGTATAAAGCTAGGTTAGTAGCTAGGGGATTCGAACAGAAAGATAATTTTGATATTCATGAACTGTATGCTCCTGTTGCAAAGTTAAATACGTTTAGAGTGTTTATGTCTGTAGCTACAAAACTGAATTTACCGGTGTATCAAATGGACGTATGTAACGCGTTTCTTAATAGTAAAATCGAAGAAGATGTCTATTTAAAGCTTCCAGACGGTACTTTGTGTAAACTAAATAAGTCGATTTACGGTCTTAAAAAGTCTCCAAAAGATTGGAACCAAACGTTTGATGAAGTAATGAAATCAGAAGGCTATGTTAAATCAAGTAAAGATTGTTGTATGTATACAAAATGTAACGGAAGTGTTAAAATATTCTTACTGTTGTATGTTGATGACATCTTATTGTTTGGAAATTGTAATACTGAGTTAAAAAGGTTAAAAGAAGCATTATCTAAATTCTTTAAAATGAAAGACATGGGAAAGATAACAAAGTACTTAGGTATGAACGTAGAGCAGGATCTTAAGAAAGGTATAACCAGAATTAGTCAAACTGAATACTTAAAAAGTATTTTAGAAATAGGTATATGGTATGTCGGATTGTAAACCTTTGTCGTTACCTATAGATAAGAATTTTAAATTTGATACTTTAAAGAGAACAACGTCAGAAAGTAAAGAGATAGAGACTGAATGTAGGAAACTAATAGGCTGTCTTATGTACGCTGTAATGGGTTCTAGACCTGATTTATGCGCAACTGTTACAATGTTAAGTAGATTTCAAGACTGTGCAAGTACAATGTTATATAAACTATTAAAAAATGTATTAAGATACATAAAAGATACGATTGACTTAAATCTAGTGTATAAGAGAGATGATCGTAGTGATGTAGAAGGCTTTGTGGACAGCGATTGGGGAGGTAGTCCACAGGATAGAAAATCTACGACAGGTTATTGTTTTAAAGCATTCAATTGTACGGTAATATGGTCGTCAAAGAAGCAACTGTCAGTTGCATTATCAACTACAGAGTCAGAATATACAGCTCTACTCAAGGAATCGTTATCGGAGTTCGGTATTATTGTCGATTGTATAACTTTATACGAAGATAATCAGTCAGCCATTAAGATCGCACATAATCCTGCAAATAGGAGAGTCAAGCATTTAGATATTAAACATTACTTTATAAAGGAAAAGTTAGATGCGGGTATTATCAATATTAAATATGTATGTACTAGTGAACAGATAGGCGATATATTTACAAAACCGAAGATAATCAGTCAGCCATTAAGATCGCACATAATCCTGCAAATAGGAGAGTCAAGCATTTAGATATTAAACATTACTTTATAAAGGAAAAGTTAGATGCGGGTATTATCAATATTAAATATGTATGTACTAGTGAACAGATAGGCGATATATTTACAAAACCACTGGGAGGTAACTTGTTTAAAAAGTTTAGAGATAAGATCCTTAATACAGAATAGTGAGAGAACATAGTAAGTAGTATGGTAGATTAAGATAATTACTATGTGTTAAATGATTGTAAAAGAGTCAGTTTATTTTTTTGTTGTTTGTGTTTTATGAAATAATCCATTGAGAGGGAGTGTGAAGAAAGGCAATGAATTATCGGTGCAAGAGTGCAGTTATTTTAGTAAGATTAGTTACACCGCTGGAGAAGTTGGCAGTATTGTTGCCGATCTCCCTTATGCTTGTAATCGATGAGTTTCGGAACGCGATCAGTCTCTCTGTCTCGCGCCATTCCAGATGGAACGTGTGTTTATTTTATTCTCTGTACTAATAAAGATTCGTACAATTATACCACTGCGTACTGGTTTATTTCGGTTAAACCTAACAAGTTTATAGTAAGTGTCGTTTAGACACATGAGCAATGATAAGAAATAGCTATTGTTTACGCAAAATATTACGTTTTTAAATATCGGCTTGCGAAATAAGTTGAGAAAACTAAAAGTCTCCGATACAAAATCATTGCAAATTGTTATTGTTAGTGAAATAGCTGTGATTCTAATATTGCAAGTTCTCTAAAATTTGTTTTCCTTATAGATCTTTAAATGTATAGATGTTTAAATGTAACTGATTTCCAGGTATAAAACACGCATTTATGTCCATGTTCTTATGCGCATGTTTTTTTGCCTAATAACATTTTATTGGTAATGTAAATATGTAAAGATGCTCTAGCTATTATTTGTGTTAAATATGCCATATATGTATATCAAACAGTTAAGGGGATGCTGGAGCCGTCTGTTTTACCGGCATTTTTTGTCGGCACGTAGCGTCGTATTAATTTGACAGAATTAAAAATCCTTCTCCAGAATTGCAGTACATACATTAATGATTCGGGGGAACTCTGATTTTATATAGAAAACGAGAAAAAATTACGGAAGTACAGATTTCCTTATCCTACTTTTATCCCAATATGACGTCTCGAGTTGCGGCGAGCTGTCAGCTCGTCACAACCGGAAATAAGTTGGCGCTGCAAGTTCATATTTTTAATGAACTATAGCTCAAACGATTGCTCCCTAATTGCTCCCTCAGAATCAACAATTGCTCCCCTTTTAAAATTATTATTTTTTGAAATATTTAATAAAAATAAAAAATTTCCAATTTTTATTGAAAAACATATTTATAATAATTCTATGCAACTAAATCCGGCATAGAACGATTGCTCCTTCATTGCTCCTTATTGCTCCATCATAATTTTAATGATTTATTGCATTTTTATTGAAAAAATAACAAATTAATCATTTCACAAGGCCGCCTATTGTAACTATGGCTCGGCAGCGCATGCGCATGCTACCATAACTATGCGCATGCGCGATGGTATCTGTTAGAGCTTTTACGGATACCATAGCGCATGCGCGTATGGCTTCTGCTTTCTGCTCATGGCTCCTGCAATTTTATGTGCTTCCATCTTAACTATTTCTCGCTTCGCTCTATTGGGATTTTTAATCGCTCCATTCGTATAATTAATTTTGTATGATATTTTAGCAGAGAACTGTTTATTTTCTTGGAAAAATACATTTCTCACAGTCTTCTGCAAGTATATCCAACATAAAACGATTGCTCCTTAAAGCCCCTTGCACAATGCCAGGCAATAGGAACAGGGAATAGAAATCAGAAATCATGTATAAATGCAGAATAAACAGTGACACAGGCAATAGACACAGAGTTTCCGTCACGTTGGAAATTCTGTGCCTATTGCCTATTGCCAACCAATCATAGCATTTGAATTTTTTAGGTTGTAATTAACGATTTTTTGGTTATTTCCTGTTCCTATTGCCTGTTGCCTGGGCCCGTATTCCGTTCCTGCCTACCGACAACTGTCGGTTCGATAAGTGTCGTTGCGCAGGTTTTTCATATCGTGTAAAAGCTGCGCAACGACACCGACAATTGTCGGTAAGCGGATTTTAGCGGAACAGAATACGGCCCCTGGCATTGTGCAAGGGGCTTAATTGCCCACCTGTCAGCATTGTGCATGAGCCCTTATTGACGTTAGGCTTAGTTTCCACGCGTCGCGTCATCTGTCGTTAAAGCCTCTTGCACAATGCCAAGCAACAGGCAATAGGAACAGGGAATAGAAATCAGAAATCATGTATAAATGCAGAATAAACAGTGACACAATCAATAGACACAGAAGTTTCAGTCACGTTGGAAATTCTGTGCCTATTGCCTGTTGCCAACCAATTATAGCATTCAAACTTTTTAGGTTGTAATTAACGATTTTTTTAGTTATTTCCTGTTCCTATTGCCTGTTGTCTGGCATTGTGCAAGGGGCTTAACCAATCTAAACATCCCATTACAAATAATGTAATAAAATAAGATGTTTTGATTGGTCGCGACGGATAACGCGATGCGTGACGCGCTCAGTGGAAACTCGGCCTAAGGCTGAGTTTCCACTGAGCGCGTCGCATCGCGTTAGGCCCGGTCTACAATGGATGTCGGAAGTCGGAGTCGTAAGAAATTGACCAATCACAATCTATTATTCTCCTTGCGGTCGAAAAATAATGAATGGTCAATTGATTGGTCAATTTCTTACGACTCCGACTTCCGACATCCATTGTAGACCGGGCCTTATCCGTCGCGACCAATCAAAACATCCCATTTTGATCCCGTCACAAGTAATGTAATAAAATGGGATGTGTTGATTGGTTAACTTGTGATGACGCGACGCGTGACACGTAGAGAGCCTCGTAGGGAGAGAGTGGCGAACTCGTCACGTGACCCCCTTTCCTCTGATTGGTCGCGGGCGTTAAAGCTCCTTGTGACGTAAAGAAGAGGTTAAAGCAGGTTAATGTTTACAAACTGTTACAAACTAAGGTTCCGTCGCGTTACAGCAATCGAGTCTCCGTAAGTGATACGTTATTATTAATACTGAAATTAATACTGAATACGAAAAAATTTGCCCTCTTCGATTTTATATACATGAAATAAATTCAGTTTTCAGTGTTTCCTGCATATTAAAATGCCTGGCAGGTGCAGTGCTCCAAGATGCACAAATTCAAATAAAGAAGGATTTTGTTTAACAACATTTACTCAAGATCCTAAATTAAGACAAGAGTGGATCGATGCTGCTGGAATTCCGGATTGGAACCCTCCAAAATCAGCTGTATTATGCGAAGTTAGTACTGAAGTGTATGTATGTATAAATGTATTATGGTATAACAGATATTTTTCTCTAATGTACTTGTACCTCTCATTTTAGGTTCATTTTCGTCCGTCAGCGTTATACTGCGTGGGCAACAAGAAATTTATTAAAAAGAATATCATACCAAGTTTCTTTTGCAAGTGTGATGGATCTATAAAGAGGAAACCTCTTGCAGAAATTCAGTCTAGATTATTACTCTTAGGCAAATCTCTGAATAACAAATTTATATCCCATTTTAATACTGCTTTGAAACATCTTCCTTTAAGCACTTGCCATGATATTAAACAAAAATTAATATCCCGATTTGTGTCAATGCGTCTAAAACAACTGTCAGTTCCTTTAAGTATTACAGAAGATTCAGAGAAAATATCATCAGCTTTTGCAAGTAAGACAATGGGAGCAGGATTATTAGCTGACAGGTTTAAACAAAAAAAATATGCACGAAGATATTAAAATGAAAAGCAAGTTTATTCTTATATAGATGTAAACAAAAGTATTATTCTAGTATTACAGTTGTCTTGTGATATTGTTTAGCTTATTCTAATGTAATATTTAAACGAAAGTATTATAGTTTTGTGATATAATTTTTATCATATATGATGTTATTTTATGTGATATTATTTTATCATATATGATGTTAAAATTAATATTTAAAATGACAAATGATCTCATTAATATTTTTCTTTGCTAGCAATATCTTTTATTTGTTCTAAGTAGTTATTATATTAAAGGCCATATTATATGTAATTCGTTATTTCAGGATTTTTTTTTATAGATGTGGCTATATATGTGTTGTCGTTCTAATATATATCTTTATAATACATGTTATATAATATATGTTGTATAATGTATAAAGAGATATATAATCTAATATGTATTTTTCTATAAAATAAAACGTTACGAATTTATTACAAATATGTATTATAAATAAATGTTTTATACTAAAAAGTAAGTGTAAAAGAAAAATGTTTTATATTTTTCATGACTAATGTTTATAACTAATCTTTTATGACTAAAAATGAAACTTTTCATGACTAAAAATAAAATAACATTTCCTTGTTAAAAATTATTTTATTACATATTCTGTTATAACATATTTATTAACAGTTTAATGTTGAAAATATGATGCATAGATTTAAGGTTTTATTTCTGAAATCTTGATGAAATTAATGATATCGTCGATACTCCATTACTATTAACTTCCAGAACTTTCTAAACTCATTATTTGATTGACTATTATTGTAATCTCTTACATTTAAGCCTAATAACTATAAATATTATATAATAATAATTGTTAATAGACTCTATGTATTTATTATTGTTCATGGAATGGCAAAAGCAACATAAGAATATTATAATATATAACGTCCTATATTAATTATTAAAATACATATCTCTTACATGAAATTTTGTATGTTCAACATGTAATTTTTGTACAATACAAAATTTATTTTAAGAAAGAGAAGAAGAAAACTTTTCCTTTATAAAGAACAATGTTTTGGTGTAAAAGAAACAAATATTTAAAGAATAATAACTTATTCTTTAATATGTTTTTATAGTACAAATATGCATTTATAGCACAAATATGTATTTATAGTACAAATATTATTATCAGTATTAAAAGTACAAGATCGAATTCTGTTATCTCTTTCAGACGAAACTTATATAATTGAAATATATATACAGAATTAACAAACCAAAAAAGAATAAACCTTTTCTTTGCCAGTGAATAAATCAAAAGGAGAGTAATAATCGACGCTGACTGGCAATATATAAATTTATTATATATCTCACAGAGATATAATAAATTTATATATTGCTATTGCCAGTCAGCGTCGATTATTACTCTCCTTTAGAATTAACAAACATCATCAAAGAATTAGTGCGTTATATGTGAGATCCAAATGACTTAATATGCATTAAATCATCTTGTAAACAATGAACTCTTCCCCTTAAAACTTCACTTTCCTGTACAACATTTTTTAACTTTACTTGCATTGCCTTATAGATTTGTAAGAAGTTCTCTTCTCTATTTCTTTCTTTTGTAACTTCACATAGTACAGCTGATTTTGGAGGGTTCCAATCCGGAATTCCAGCAGCATCGATCCACTCTTGTCTTAATTTAGGATCTTGAGTAAATGTTGTTAAACAAAATCCTTCTTTATTTGAATTTGTGCATCTTGGAGCACTGCACCTGCCAGGCATTTTAATATGCAGGAAACACTGAAAACTGAATTTATTTCATGTATATAAAATCGAAGAGGGCAAATTTTTTCGTATTCAGTATTAATTTCAGTATTAATAATAACGTATCACTTACGGAGACTCGATTGCTGTAACGCGACGGAACCTTAGTTTGTAACAGTTTGTAAACATTAACCTGCTTTAACCTCTTCTTTACGTCACAAGGAGCTTTAACGCCCGCGACCAATCAGAGGAAAGGGGGTCACGTGACGAGTTCGCCACTCTCTCCCTACGAGGCTCTCTACGTGTCACGCGTCGCGTCATCACAAGTTAACCAATCAACACATCCCATTTTATTACATTACTTGTGACGGGATCAAAATGGGATGTTTTGATTGGTCGCGACGGATAAGGCCCGGTCTACAATGGATGTCGGAAGTCGGAGTCGTAAGAAATTGACCAATCAATTGACCATTCATTATTTTTCGACCGCAAGGAGAATAATAGATTGTGATTGGTCAATTTCTTACGACTCCGACTTCCGACATCCATTGTAGACCGGGCCTAACGCGATGCGACGCGCTCAGTGGAAACTCAGCCTTAGGCCGAGTTTCCACTGAGCGCGTCACGCATCGCGTTATCCGTCGCGACCAATCAAAACATCTTATTTTATTACATTATTTGTAATGGGATGTTTAGATTGGTTAAGCCCCTTGCACAATGCCAGACAACAGGCAATAGGAACAGGAAATAACTAAAAAAATCGTTAATTACAACCTAAAAAGTTTGAATGCTATAATTGGTTGGCAACAGGCAATAGGCACAGAATTTCCAACGTGACTGAAACTCTGTGTCTATTGATTGTGTCACTGTTTATTCTGCATTTATACATGATTTCTGATTTCTATTCCCTGTTCCTATTGCCTGTTGCCTGGCATTGTGCAAGAGGCTTTAACGACAGATGACGCGACGCGTGGAAACTAAGCCTAACGTCAATAAGGGCTCATGCACAATGCTGACAGGTGGGCAATTAAGGAGCAATCGTTTTATGTTGGATATACTTGCAGAAGACTGTGAGAAATGTATTTTTCCAAGAAAATAAACAGTTCTCTGCTAAAATATCATACAAAATTAATTATACGAATGGAGCGATTAAAAATCCCAATAGAGCGAAGCGAGAAATAGTTAAGATGGAAGCACATAAAATTGCAGGAGCCATGAGCAGAAAGCAGAAGCCATACGCGCATGCGCTATGGTATCCGTAAAAGCTCTAACAGATACCATCGCGCATGCGCATAGTTATGGTAGCATGCGCATGCGCTGCCGAGCCATAGTTACAATAGGCGGCCTTGTGAAATGATTAATTTGTTATTTTTTCAATAAAAATGCAATAAATCATTAAAATTATGATGGAGCAATAAGGAGCAATGAAGGAGCAATCGTTCTATGCCCTATAAAGTTGCATAGAGTTATTATAAATATGTTTTTCAATAAAAATTGGAAATTTTTTGTTTTTATTAAATATTTCAAAAAATAATAATTTTAAAAGGGGAGCAATCGTCGATTCTGAGGGAGCAATTAGGGAGCAATCGTTTGAGCTATAGTAAATTAAAAAATATGAACTTGCAGCGCCAACTTATTTCCGGTCTCGTCACAATTAAGATGTATTTCATATAAGAGATATACCATTGGTACGAACGCGAAAACAAGTTCCCCCGAATTGCACAACAAGAAAAACATCGATAAACCCTCCAAATCAAGATTTGGAAGCGTAATATAAAAGTATAATGTCGACGTGCATCGTGCGTATGTGTGCGTGCAATGTAGCGTGCTATCCTTGTCTATACAAGGACAGATATAGTTCGCCGGTCTTCTTTACCGACGCCGATCGAGTTCGGCTACGGTTCCAGCATCCCCTTAAGTACATTTCGTATAAAAACTATGATAATATCTTATGAGTATTTACCACATTATAATAGTTTTGCTCCTATCAGTGTTTATTTAATTTTTCTTTTAATACGCACATGTACGTCGCGTATAAAGTACATCGCAAAAAATATATTTCAAATTTACAGTAAACAATATAAATGTTATAATAACGTTAAAATAAATGAATAAAATTTCAAATATAATTTTAAAATTGTAAATAAATGAATGCACAAAATTCAATATTGTGAAACGAAACTTCATCATATTTTATTGTTGTCTTATTCATTTGTATTTTAATAACTTTTCGTCACCCTAATTTTGCCGTAAAAGTAGATAAGTCGAAAGAGATCAATAGGAATTTGTTCCTACGTTATTCTCCAAATTAGCTATCATTTTAAAAATTTATAAAATTCGTTCTTTTTCCTATTTTTTCTATTTCTTTCTATCATATTTCCGTTCATATCTTCCTCTTTCAGTTCTTACATTGCTTCTATAGGGTAGGTAGTTCATCAATGAACCAGTAGTATACTTTTGCGATATTTCATAAATGTAATGTTGCTAGATTGTGCTTGTTGTCATGCAACGACTCGCATTTGACGCCCTCGGCTCTTCAATCGGCCGACAAATCGCGCGAAGGACGGCCGTTTGAGGCCACATTTTGTAATTTTTGGGTGACAAACCAAGTTTTTTTCGTAAGTTTTACGTATTTTTCATGTTGTTGTTGTTATATCTATTATTTTTTTCATTATTATATAATTTTGTGTATATTTAGCTTTATTATAATTCTGTAAGCAAATTATTTTACCATATTTTTTTTAGATTATCGTAAAAAATGTTATATGGTCTACAATTAACCATTTTGTTTTTTACTACAGTTATCTGTGTTATAATTATCTCTTCCCTAAATAAACATTTTAAAACATAGTAAAATTAATTAAAATAACACTAACAATTTACAGTATAAAACATGTGGTTTATTGTTAAAAATAGCTAGGTTTATTGTGTGTGGTACACACCCCTGTACACAATGAACCATTTGACATTGTTTTAAAAAAATCGAAATTGTGGCTAAACTTTAAAAATAACTTATAAGTCATCTTATACAGTATGTAGCCAACCAAATTCATAAACTGTATGCAAAAACATAGATCTCCAACTCAATAATTGAGAGAGATATAAGCCTCTGAAATTTACATGGTTCATTGTTGGACTACCTACTCTACACAATGCAATACATAAATTCACATTATTAGTATATATTTGTAATTTATGTACAGTATGCATCTTTCTTGAAGCTTGCGTAAACATGATACAAAGTCTTCGTTTACAATTAACATTTGATTCTTCAACGAACTACTTACACGAATTTTTAGTTAATTAGTTTTTTTCAACTTTTAATGTGATGGCAGTATGACTGCGAATCACAGTAGAAACATGAATCAAAAGTTTTCTCATTGTTTTTTTCCATTTAACGATCTATGTTTCGATTAGCACAAAGTATGAAATTGTTTTTCTTAAGGCCCTCAGTCACTGTCCTCTGCGTTTCGTGGAGTACGAGTTAGTGGTCGCCGACTATCCTCGTCCGATCCGTATATTACTTCCTCCTCAGAATCATTGAACATCGAAAACGCAGGGCTATCTTTCGTTATCGATGAGTCTGCAATAAATGTAACAAAAAAATTATGTTCTAGACACATAAATAATAGAATATATAGGGTGATTATAAATTATTGTCGGGGTTTCCATGGTTCAATAACAATAGAAAATATTACAAGTATTATTTTCATAAATTATATTAACGATGTACAGGAGAATCTTTCCTTCGTATTTTTTTCAATAAATTATGTAAGAAATCTTTTTACTTTTTTAAGTTGTTTCTGATCGAAAAAACCTAAGCAGTATTATTTTTATTTCCAAAAAATTATTACTCAAGTGATACACATCACAAAATTACGTTACCTTATCAAAAAATGAGTCGCGCTTCAAGTCATCTATTATTACAATTACAAAAAAGAAATGATATCTCTTTTGAAATTACAGCGCCAATTACAAAGAACATATATTTTTCGAAATACAAAGATTACGTCTACCACTTGTTACTTAGGTTTTTTCGAGGTATAATATTTACTACTGCTTTTCTTCGATTAGAATAAAAAATTGAATCATGAAGAATTACACAGAGGTAACAGTACAAAATACAAATATTTTATTAAAATATTTAAACCCAACAAGGGAATACAAGATATTTAAATACAAAGTTTATATATGTATTTTAAAAGATTTAATCGCATTGCAAAGAATTACAGAGGTAACCGTACAAAAAATAAAAATATTTTATTAAAATACATGAATTTTTCTTGTCAAAAAACTTGGCGCTGCTAGACCTCAAAATTAGGTCAGCCTGGTGTGTATGTGCGAGCGAGTGGGTGAGGGCGATGTGTGTGTGTGTGTGTGTGTGTGTGTGTGTGTGTGTGTGTGTGTGTGTGTGTGACGGTGAATAATGCGGCTTATTACTAATAAGTATAGGATAAGTTAGGATAAGTTTAGATTTTTAAAGCGATTAGAATTAAGTATAGAATAAGTATAGAATAAGTAATATCTACATTTGTAAAAGGTCTCTTTCTCTCTCTCTCTCTCTCTCTCTCTCTCTCTCTCTCTCTCTCTCTCTCTCTCTCTTTCTCTTTCTCTCTCTCTCTCTAGCAGCGCCAAGTTTTTTGACAAGAAAAATTTATGTATTTTAATAAAATATTTTTATTTTTTGTACGGTTACCTCTGTAATTCTTTGCAATACGATTAAATCTTTTAAAATACATATATATAAACTTTGTATTTAAATACCTTGTATTCCCTTGTTGGGTTTAAATATTTTAATAAAATATTTGTATTTTGTACTGTTACCTCTGTGTAATTCTTCATGATTCAATTTTTTATTCTAATCGAAGAAAAGCAGTAGTAATATTATACCTCGAAAAAACCTAAGTAACAAGTGGTAGACGTAATCTTTGTATTTCGAAAAATATATGTTCTCTGTAATTAGCGCTGTAATTTAAAAAGAGATATCATTTCTTTTTTGTAATTGTAATAATAGATGACTTGAAGCGCGACTCATTTTTTGATAAGGTAACGTAATTTTGTGATGTGTATCACTTGAGTAATAATTTTTTGGAAATAAAAATAATACTGCTTAGGTTTTTTCGAGATTTTTGGAGATACAAAGATTACGTCCACCACTTGTTACTTAGGTTTTTTCGAGGTATAATACTATCGTATATATATCGTATACTATTACTTTGTTTTTTTTTCGAGATGAAGATACTACTGTTTAGGTTTTTTCGAGATTTTTCAAGATACAAAGATTTCGTCTACCACTTGTTACTTAGATTTTTTTAAGGTATAATACTACCACTGTTTCTTTTTCGAGGTAACAACATATATGTACACTACTATGCGTGTACTTGGCGCCTTTCTTTACCTTTTTTTTAAAAAAGGTAATTTTGTACAGATATCACGTTTTTTTGTAATATTACGCATTGTATAAACAGTATGTACAGGGTGTTATTTCGAGGTATAATACTACCACATTGTTTTTTTCGAGGTAACAACATAATACACATATACTACTATGCGTGTACTTGGCGCATTTTTTTACCTTTTTTTTGAAAAAGGTCATATAAGACGTCGGCGTTAGAAGTAGATAGAAGAAGAAGTATTTTAATAAAAAATTTTCACATTTGGACTTTGCGTCGCAATATCTCCGCTCGTAAGGCACAGAGCGGAATATTATAAGAGAAACCCCCCCCTAATTGGACCCCAAGCTATCGATCAAGCCTACTTAGAACTTGATCCGTTCACTCGTTATTGAGATCTCAACATCTCGGGTACTCGCAACCCGTCGCGTCACGTAAAAGAGTCACGGTCGGTCTCGCTCCGCGTGTACTTGGCGCGAGACTACCGTGTCTCTTGATTCTGCCGCTAGGGAATTTTTAAGTCGATTCTTATGAATCAAGCTTGAATTCGATGTCTAGGTGTCCCAAATTGCCGATGACGAGGTCCACATAGTGCGCTTTATAGTTTTCGGTATCCAGGTGTATTAATACCTTGAATTCGATGTCCACGTGTTTCAGGTTGCCGATGACGGGTTCCAGATAGTGCGCTCTATAGTTTTAGGTGTCCAGGTGTAATAATACGTTGAATTTGATGTTTAGGTGTCCCACGTTGCCGATGACGAGGTCCACATAGTGCGCTCCGTAGTTTTCGGTGTCTACGTGTATTAATACCTCGAATTCGATATCTACGTGTTTTACATTCAGATTTAAAGTTATTAATACACCTAGACACCGAAAACTACGAAGCACACTATGTGGAGTTTGTCATCGGCAACCTGGGACACGTAGACATCGAATTCGAGGTATTATTACATCTAGACACCGAAAACTACGGAGCGCGCTATGTGGACCTCGTCATCGGCAACCTGAGACACCTAGACATCAATTTCAAAATATTAATACACGTAGACACCGACAACTACGGAGCGCACTATGTGGATTTCGTCAGCGGCAACCTGGGACACCTAGACATCGAATTCAAGGTATTAATACACGTAGACACCGAAAACTACGGAGCTCACTATCTAGACATTGTCATCGGCAACCTGAGACATCTAGATATTGCATTCAACGTATTATTACACCTGGACACCGAAAACTACGAAGCGCACTATGTGGACCTCGTCATCGCCAACCTGGGACACCTAGACATCAAATTCAACGTACGATTACACCTGGACACCGAAAACTATGAAGCGCACTATCTGGATCCCGTCATCGGCAACCTGGGACACGTGGACATCAAATTCAAGGTATTAATACACGTAGACACCAAAAACTACGGAGCGCACTATGTGGAGCTCGTCATCGGCAACCTGGGACACCTAGACATCGAATTCAACGTACGATTACACCTGGACACCGAAAACTATGAAGCGCACTATCTGGATCCCGTCATCGGCAACCTGGGACACGTGGACATCGAATTCAAGGTATTAATACACGTAGACACCGAAAACTACGAAGCGCACTATGTGGACCTCGTCATCGGCAACCTGGGACACCTAGACATCGAATTCAACGTACGATTACACCTGGACACCGAAAACTATGAAGCGCACTATCTGGATCCCGTCATCGGCAACCTGGGACACGTGGACATCGAATTCAAGGTATTAATACACGTAGACACCGAAAACTACGAAGCGCACTATGTGGACCTCGTCATCGGCAACCTGGGACACGTAGATATCGAATTCAACGTACGATTACACCTGGACACCGAAAACTATGAAGCGCACTATCTGGATCTCGTCATCGGCAACCTGGGACATGTGGACATCGAATTCAAGCTTGATTCATAAGAATCGACTTAAAAATTCCCTAGCGGCACTTTCTGCCAAGCGTAGAGAACCTTCTTTTCCGGCAGCGGTGGTAATACGATATAAGGATACGAAATCTCTCCAGATAAACATGAAGCAATTGACTCAATATATATTATATAAGTATATACCTAATTTACCTAAATAGAAATCTTCCTCCTGACCGATAAGTCTATCGACCTAATTTCGAAATACGCGCGCGATATCGAAACTGGCGATACCTGCGCCGCCAGCGTCGAAAAAGTGAAAGTGACGTTTCTGATTATGACGTCATCATATAACATCGGCGTTAGAGAAGTAGAAGAAGAAGTATCTTAATAAAAAATTTTCACATTTGGACTTTGCGTCGCAATATCTCCGCTCGTAGGGCACGGAGCGGAATATTATAAGAGAAACCCCCCCCCTAATTGGACCCCAAGCTATCGATCAAGCCTACTTAGAACTTGATCCGTTCACTCGTTATCGAGATCTCAACATCTCGGGTACTCGCAACCCGTCGCGTCGCGTAAAAGAGTCACGGTCGGTCTCGCTCCGCGTGTACTTGGCGCGAGACACTACCGTGTCTCTTGATTTTTACTACCTTTTTATATTTTGTAAGATTATTGCTCTTCAAGTTTATCGCTGTAAATGAGTAAGTGTTGTATCGAAAATTATGGAGTACAATAATTGTTTTCGGAGACACACTCACGTTGCCCATAGACCTGTTGAAGCGCAGGCGCGTAAACGTATGCCATGGTGTATAAATAAAAATTGAGGAGACCATAAAGAGCCATGAACTGCGCGGACGTGCGGTAATAAGTAGAAAGACGAGAAGCGAAGCTGTCCTCCAATACACCGGCTCCGAATTGACGTGCGGTGACCAAACTGCAAACGCCGGCGACCACCGCAGCAAGCAGGGTCAAAAACCGCAGACGTAAATCTGCAAAGTAAACCGCACGCTTATCATCAAGTTGTAATTGTAAATCTTCACTCAAAGATATAACCCGGGAAAAAAAACCCTTATATTGATACAAAAATTGTGTCACTCCGAGACAGCGTCGCGCGAGAATAGCGCGAGACAGTGTCGTGTCTTTTTGATGCCGTTCTTATAACACTGTTTGTCAAATTTTAAATACGAGAAACAGATCACATTAAATGCCATCTATCGGATACTTTGAGATGCAATATTCTGATCTGATCATATATAATCTTATATGACTATATCATTTCATATACGATTATATTATTTTCAGTTTAAATTATAAGGTATGTTTGCAAAATAATACGATTAATATATTTGTTTATAAGAACTATAATATATATTATATAACAGTTTTTTCACGAATTATTACTGGTAATTTCACTGTTTACGAAAATATTTAATAAAAATTAATGTCAATTAAAAAAATTAAGTATCTATGCAAAATTAGAAAAAAAATTTAAAATAACATATAAGCAATGAGAAGTGCCGTTTTCGGTCGAAGCGGATCTTGATGCTTAATAATATTTCACAATATCAATCATTATTAAATACATGTTTCAGTTTTTTAAATTGGCACTGCGTGCCAATATGGACTTTGTCGAACTTACAAATGTGCAATTGTGTAAACTGAAACTAAAAATAATATATTTTATTTTAATTTGATATTGTCAAGTAAAATAATATACTAGAAGAATATTTATAATAGTTATAGAAATTTATATGGATAGATCCATTATAGAGTATATATTCATATATGATTATTTTTAACCTTATAAATATACTTTTACATGATCACACATGATAATATACTAGTATATGAAACCATATATAACTATATACAGTTGTACTTAAAGAGATTTAGCCGCATATAATATTGTTCAAGATTATATTTCCATTTCTTATATGACCATATATAATTATATATTTACTAATATGAACAAATAAGAGGTATTTTTTCCCGAGTATATAATCATATATGGTTATATATATGGCCATATAATATTGTTTAAGATTATATTTTCCAGTTCTTATATGATCATATATAATCATATTTCTACTAATATAAACTAATATAAATAAATAAAAGGTTTTTTTTCCCGGGATATATGTCCTTATATATAATTATAATCTTATATAATCATATATGACCATATAAACTCTTATCAGGCCAAAATTCATATATGATAAGATAGCTTCTTATAGCATATAACACACTATAAGAGATATTTTTTATATGTCCTTATATAATCTCATATAATCATATATGACCATATAAGGACTTGATTAGAGGGAGCGTGTGTGAATGGTAGCGGTGAAAGTGCGTTGTGATTTTAGCTTTGTTTCTGGGTTTAAAGATTAGTATGGGGCAAGTAGGGATACTGGAAAGATAGGGTGTAAGCAGAGGATGCGATGAGAATGAAGGGAGATAGTAGGACGCAAGTAGAGAAAAGTTATATAAAAGTATTTAGAGACCGTGGTAGGATGAGGTTATGGTGACGAGTCAGTTAGGCGGTATAGGCGGGAAAGGTAATGTAGGTAAAGTAGAGAAGGTTTTGATCGATGATTGTAAAGAAGATTGTATGGTAAATGATTAGCTAAGGAGCCTTTGGCCGTAAATTAAGTATAGGTTAAGGGGATGCTGGAGCCGTCTGTTTTACCGGCATTTTTTGTCGGCACGTAGCGTCGTATTAATTTGACAGAATTAAAAATCCTTCTCCAGAATTGCAGTACATACATTAATGATTCGGGGGAACTCTGATTTTATATAGAAAACGAGAAAAAATTACAGAAGTACAAATTTCCTTATCCTACTTTTATCCCAATATGGCGTCTCGAGTTGCGGCGAGCTGTCAGCTCGTCACAAGATGTATTTCATATAAGAGATATACCATTGGTACGAACGCGAAAACAAGTTCCCCCGAATTGCACAACAAGAAAAACATCGATAAACCCTCCAAATCAAGATTTGGAAGCGTAATATAAAAGTATAATGTCGACGTGCATCGTGCGTATGTGTGCGTGCAATGTAGCGTGCTATCCTTGTCTATATCTTTGTCTATACAAGGACAGATATAGTTCGCCGGTCTTCTTTACCGACGCCGATCGAGTTCGGCTACGGCTCCAGCACCCCCTTAAGAAGATAGTTGAAAAGATGACAGGTTGAACTCAGAACACATGTAAATCTTAGATTGGGACAAATTTTAGACTAGAAAATATAGGATCAAGAATAAGAAGAGGAAAAAGAGGTAAAGGATAGAAAACAGAGGAGAGGACAAGAGGTAGGTGAAAGAAGCGCTGTTATAGAAGAGGCTATACGAAACAAGGGAGGATTAAATGTGAAGAGGATTATCGAAGAAGGAAGAAGAAAAAGCAGTCGAAAATCTCTCGAGTTCCGGGTCAATGGAGATGGAAAGAAGAAAGGTGAAATGAAGCTAGGACACAAGGATGGGCGGGCCTAGAGGTGTTCTAGGAAATGGAAAGTAAAAGAAGATAAGCATAGCTGAGGAAAGGTTAAGCCAACGATGAAGAAGAGATGAGATGAAAAGAAGAAAGGTATAGGAAAGCTATTGGCGTATTCCTGGAACAAGGATTGGCGAAACTTGTCTGCGTTGTAGAAAACGAAAGGTAAATAAGGTGGATAATAAAAAGAAGGTGGAAATAGGAAAAGGAGTTAAGAGGACACGCAAGGCTTGGTGAGATAAGGGAAGGAAGAAGAAGAAGAAGGAAATGCGGAAGGAGAAAAATAGGAGGATATGAATGTTACAGTTTAAAAAACGCAGCAGTTTTCTGGAAATATTAGAATCTTTAGATGGCACGGAGGCGAATCCAGATATATTAATTATGCAACGGTAGATAGGAGGCATGGGAAGATAACTAGAGAACGAACGTGCGAGAAGGAAATATATGTTGCTTCGGTGGGAACGAGAGAAGAAGAGTTGGGAGGCAATTTACTAGGAGTGAATGAGAAGCAGTATCGAGGATTTTGGCAAATAAGGAAGAGGAATGGAGCGATCCGAGGGCACAGAAGTGATTCAAGTTAAACTAGGAATGAATTTAAAAGATCAGGAAGATTAAGAAGATAATATATTGAAAGAAAAAAAGAGGAGGTAAGAGCATATAGGGAGGTGTGATGAGTTTGGAAGGGCTGGGGACATAGGATAGCATTAGTTAGGTAGCAAGAGATTTGTTATTAGTCAAGTTTATTATATGTATTGTAAGATGAGAGAGTTGCGTTAATATTTGAAAGTAAAGGTAAAGAATTATTAATATATTAAGATGTGGTTGAAAAACAAAAAATAATTGTAATATTAAGATAAAGGTAGGGATAAAGAAAAAGAGAGAATTAGGTTTTGGATTATAAAGTATATAGAGAATATACATTGATTTAGAATTCAAGTTTTATAAGTTTTAGGATGTAAGGAAGGTTATTTTAGAAACAAAGCGAGATATGAGTCTAAAGGAAATTTGGGAAGAATTTAGAAATAAAAGAAATATAGGGAAGATTAGTTGTTGCGCGTTGCGGTAAGAAGGTATGTGTGTGTGTGTATAGGTGAATAATGTCCGTTTCTTGGCTTGATACTGCCGAAGCGGACTAAGTCAAGTATTTCTGAGTTTAGGTTGGGAGTTTAACGTGCAAATAATAGGTTTAGGCGTGTTGGGTTTAAGGGATGATTTTTCTAGAAGAAATTAAAAACTACGGAATAAGGAATTAACAGTGTCACGCGTTAAGTTAAAAAAGTTGGTATGAGTGTGTTTAAGGTATATTGTAAACCAAGTTCATTTCATGGCTTTGTATAGCTGAAATTAAATAAATCTATATATGACCATATAAGATCTTATCCGGCCAAAATTCATATACATATAAGCATATAAGACCGCTTCTTATATGAATATATAAGACATTAGACATTTTTGACAATCGTTTGGTATGGTTTGGTACATATACCAAAGTTGCTATCGGTGGTTGCTATTGGTTTTGATGCAGTTTGGTACCCTTTGGTTGCTTATACCAGAGTCACGCCAAAAATCGCCTATTATAAGGGTTTTTTTTCCCGGGCCGGGTACCTTATAATTTAAACTGAAAATAATATAATCGTATATGAAATTATATAGTCATATAAAATTATATATAATCATATCAGAATATTGCGTCTCAAAGTATCCGATAGATGGCATTCGATGTGATCTGTTTCTCGTATTTAAAATTTGACAGTGTTATAAGAATGCCATCAAAAGACACGACACTGTCTCGCGCTATTCTCGCGCGACACTGTCTCGGAGCGACACAATTTTTGTATCAGTTATATCGTGGAGTCCACTTTTATAATAAAGTGACACGCTTAAAAAATAACATTTGAAAATATATAACAATTTTCTAAAACTTATTTAAATATATATGTCCTTATATATAATCTTATATAATCATATATGACCATATAAACTCTTATCAGGCCAAAATTCATATATGATAAGATCGCTTCTTATATGAGCATATAAGACATAAGAGATATTTTTTATATTTTCTTCTTCTTCTTCTCTAGCCTGTTTTCATCCACTCCTGGACATAGGCCTCTTCCATTTCCTTCCATGTCTTTCTCTCCTGTGCTGTCTGCATCCACCTCTTTCCTGCGTGGCGTTGGATATCATCTCGCCATCTCGTCTGTGGTCGGCCAATGCTTCTTTTGGACTTTCTTGGTCTCCATTGCATCAGGACCTTGGTCCATTTGGTGTTGCTTCTCGCAACATGTCCCGCTCATTGCCACTTTTGTCTACTTGCTCGTTCAACCACGTCGGCAACTCCTGTTCTTCTCCTTATCTCTTCGTTTCGGATTTTATCCCTCAGGTTGATTTTCAGCATTGCTCGCTCCATTACCCTCTGACAGATTCTTAGTCGGTTTGCGCTGTTCGCTGTGAGAGTGATTGTTTCGAGTCCATATATGTCGCAACTGGTAATAAGCACGTATCATAAACTTTCCGTTTGAGGTTGATTGGGATTTTTGGTTCTCGGAGGATGTAGCTTAGTCTGCCGAATGCTGTCCACGCCAAGCCGATCCTTCTAGTGATCTCAGCTGTCTGGTTATTTTTTCCTAGCTTGATCTTGTGCCCTAGATACACTATTCTTCAATTATCTCGAGAATGTGGTTATCAATGCTAACTAGTATATTGGTGGGGCTCATTATTTTCCTCTTCTGGAGGATTTTTTATATATCCTTACATAATCTTATATAATCATATATGACCATATAAGTTCTTATCAGGCCAAAATTCATATATGAGCATATAAGATCGCTTCTTATAGGAAGGTCATATATGAATTTTGGCCGGATAAAAGTTTATATGGTCATATATGATTATATAAGATTATATATAAGGACATATATATTTAAATAAGTTTTAGAAAATTGTTATATATTTTCAAATGTTATTTTTTAAGCGTGTCACTTTATTATAAGAGTGGACTCCACGATATAACTGATACAAAAATTGTGTCGCTCCGAGACAGCGTCGCGCGAGAATAGCGCGAGACACTGTCGTGTCTTTTGATGGCATTCTTATAACACTGTTTGTTAAATTTTAAATACGAGAAACAGATCACATCGAATACCATCTATCGGTTTCAATTTAAATTATAAGGTATTCACCACAAGATATTTTTCTTGATAAAACTGTGATTTAATGCTCAATTTTCAAATATTTCTTATGTCTATATAAATTGTTCATTTATAATAAAATTCAAGATATAGATTATACAAAATTATAATTAAATATATTTTTATTAAATAACGGCCTTAAGCACGGATTAAAAAATATATTTACCAAAGTATGGCATAGATCGTAGTTCGCTGTATGCTTTTAATATAAGAAGCAATAGATATGCGATGTAGAAACCACCCACCGTGAAGAAGAATACCTTGAAGCCCTAGAAACAGATGTCTGTGTATGCAGTGTGTTAACAAGTACAGATATTTAATATGTCTCTCATATATCTATTTCTTATATATCTTATAAGTAATCGCATATTGATCGTTTCTCTATCGCGATGTCACATCTTTTTGCTACTCTTCTTTGGTAGAGACTAAGTTTCGATCTCTATACCACTTTCGATACGACGCCAAATTAAGATCGAGAACTGGTAATCTTCAAGTACAGCATGACAGAAGCACTAGCTGTTGAGAAATTATCTATATCAATATCGGATCGCGATTGAATCTGTGTGTGCAAAAAAAAAGAGTTGCAACGAACGTGCGGAAACAATAGATTTAAGACGTTCCTACAATAGCTACAATAAAATTATCTTTGGTTTACTGATCTGTGAACATGAGACAATTCGGTTAGTACTAACAACTTAACTTTTTCTCAATCTTTTCTTTGAGAAAAGATTGGTACAAGAGTAAATAAGGATATATATTCTAATCGAGTAAAATTATAAGGGCTTATGCACAATGAAAGGAATAAGGAACAAGGAATTAAACATAGAGAGAATTCATAGTCACATCTTTTTTTCAAGACCGTGTCTTGACGGTCCTTGTTTTTTATTCCTCTCATTGTGCATGAGCCTTAATCTTGACAAGAGTTAATAGAAATAAATTTACCTGTTTTATAATTTATGCAAGATTTAGATACATAATACTTCAAGTTAATTTTAGAAATTTTTGATAAATTAAAAAAATTTGTGAGAAAAAAATAATCATGTATATTTGTCAATAAGTATAATATATTCTCTTTTCCTCTGTAGAGAATTAAATGAAGGAAATGGCTTATATTGCTGTCCCGTTCGATTGCTTCATTAACGAAATGAATCACTTGTATCAACGAATAAATAGCTGTTTACTCAATCAGCGATCGACATTATTATACTACAAGCTTCGCTAAGGATCAGCGGATTGTACACGATTGTCGACTGTCCGGTGAAATTGCGACAAGACATTGCGAAATACAGCGAACCAAAGCCACTGCAAGTAAGCTGCACAATGCAACTCTCGTATCCGCCGGAAGATCTGATAAATTACGAGAACCGCAATCGAGGTTACCAGGTACACGAATTTAAGACGACCCTGAGGCCAGGGCGAAGTGAAGCTCAAGGTCAACGTTGTGAGAAATCTGAGCGCAACTGAGACGGAAAAGGAAAACCCATGCGCCAGACTCGCGCACCACGAACATCAGGTGTTGCTGCCTCATTTGACTAACTGCAGCTTGGTAAGTTTCTTCGCGGAAAAGAAGAAGCAAGTAAATTGTATGGAATCGATAATTGAACTTTTTCATTTTCGATTATACTAATTATTGATGTCCTGATTTTCTATAAGTTTAGTTTACTTTTCCTTCTTAATAGTATAAAAAACTGGGTGACACTCTGAGTATTTTCTCATATACATATATAAAGAACGTAATTTTATAACAATTCAGTTCTACAAATGCGACTGGGGCGTGCCGATGTTCTTTGAGTGCTCAGAAAAGTTGCATTTCAATCCCGCGTTCTTCAGGTGTACAACTGGCCCTGGCAAGCCGGTTATTGCGACTCGTCCTGGATCGACTGTCCGCGGCCGTTTCCACGATGTCCGATTCATTATCCGGGACCGCTGTTATTGCCGCATTCTTTCCTGTGCGATTGTTTCTATCAGTGCAATTGGGGAACGCCTCAGTCACAGATGTGTCCCACCGGACTTTACTTCGATTCACATCTTAAAATATGCGATTGGCCTTACAATTCGAATTGTCGGAGTTGAGATCATGAGGAAAAACGTGGCGTATTGCGTATTGCATTATAAATTAACCCCTAAAGTTTTGAAAACACAAAAGATTTCGACTACGACCTATATGTGTTTCTTAAAAAAAGGATGAATAAAATATATAACAAGTCATTTTTTAGATATAATTAATAGACTAATATAATAGTCCTAATATTCTTCGTAACATTAACATTCCTTGTAATAGCCTATAAATGAATGAATATTCTATTGTAATAATCTGTATTAATAAGCACGAGTTCAACTTACGTAGTAATTCGATGTATCGAGAACATAATTATAAGTAGGATCCTCCAACTCGGTGCAACGAAGCCATGTGGCGAGAGTCAATGCTGCACCCCATAACATACCCACAACTAAGAGCTTGGGCAGATAAAACGTGATAAGCCGTCTCTCGTTCTAAATAAAATAAACAAATTGTCAATTAGAATGTGTGTGCGCGCGCACGCGCGCGCATGTGTACGTATATGTGTATGATCATAATGATCGATAAGCATAATTAATATAATACATTATGAAATTGTAAGCTAACAGAATATAAGATTTTTATTTTGAAATAAAGTGTACTCTAATTGTATATTTACTTTCCGATAGAAAAATATTCATAACATCATATGACGAAATCTGGATGAAATTGGGAATGCTGCAATTATGCCTCAATATTTGCAGCAACACTAATAGAAATTTAGATCTTTGTGCAAATATTGATAAATATTTGCACAATTTATTTCTAAATAGTATTTCAGCAAGACAGCAGCGATATGGACGAACTGTCTTAGCGGAATAATCGCAAAATTAAATTTGGAAAGAAATTACGAAATAATTACGAAATAATTGAAAAATATATTTGAATTTTATTATGTGTTATTTTTGTATTACGTAGCATATATTCTGTGTTCGCTAGGTCGCCGATAGATGGCATCTTTTCTCGTACGTAAAATATAATGAATGTTCTATGTAACTGTTATCGGTGTTTGCTGAAGTGTGCTGAAGTAATATTTTGCTTCTAAATGTCGAACCAATTGTGTAAAATTTAATTAAACATAAAATTGAATTTATTAATTTTTGTGCAAATATTATTCAGAAATTTAATGCCAGCAAGAACGCTGCGTTATGAGGAATTATCTTAGCACAATAACTGTAAAATTCCTCTCAATTAAATGATACAATTATTATACAATATTTGCGCAATTTTCCTATTGAGGTATAATGATTTTTAAATTATCACTGAAATATGTTTAAAAGTAATAGTAGAAATATGAAGCTATACTACAAACTCATATTTTACTTCCTTAATAAAAACGTGACTCGCGAACTTACGAATTATTAATCTATTAAGGGGATGCTGGAGCCGTCTGTTTTACCGGCATTTTTTGTCGGCACGTAGCGTCGTATTAATTTGACAGAATTAAAAATCCTTCTCCAGAATTGCAGTACATACATTAATGATTCGGGGGAACTCTGATTTTATATAGAAAACGAGAAAAAATTACAGAAGTACAAATTTCCTTATCCTACTTTTATCCCAATATGGCGTCTCGAGTTGCGGCGAGCTGTCAGCTCGTCACAAGATGTATTTCATATAAGAGATATACCATTGGTACGAACGCGAAAACAAGTTCCCCCGAATTGCACAACAAGAAAAACATCGATAAACCCTCCAAATCAAGATTTGGAAGCGTAATATAAAAGTATAATGTCGACGTGCATCGTGCGTATGTGTGCGTGCAATGTAGCGTGCTATCCTTGTCTATATCTTTGTCTATACAAGGACAAATATAGTTCGCCGGTCTTCTTTACCGACGCCGATCGAGTTCGGCTACGGCTCCAGCATCCCCTTAACGATAAATATGTAAATAATGTATGAATTAACTAATTAATTTAATTCTCTATAGCCTTGCGCATCAGGATTATCAATGTTTCTCAGTTTTTGACGATATCAGAGTACCTGTCTAAGACCATGATAGACACAGAGCCAGAACATGAGGATAGCACATAGGAAAGTTGTTTGCAGAATTGCATCCAGCATACCGGGTACCCAAGAGTTTACCAAGAAGATCATGGGGAACAGCGGATCTGTTCAATAGAGTAAGCTCATCAATAAAATGTCGAAAATCACGAAAATGCGTATTGGTGAAAAATGTCAGAATCTCGAAAACTTACTATTGTACAGAATCAGTAATGGAAGAAGTATAGAGATCCACTTTTGTTCTATTGACCAATCATGCAGCGGATACTTTCTAAGCGAATGGCCGAACCAGCACTGAAAGCGATACAATTTTTCTTTCGATTTCTAGAACATTATTTAAATATCCGCGATAAAAAAACGGGCCGAGTTAAAAAGCAATCATTGCAATATTTTATTTTGCGAAATTACGAGTTTCTGATCATCGAGATCGGAGATTAGCTGAATGATAAACTTCTCTCTTAATCATTAATTAAAAAATGAATGTTTCAGTCATATTATATAGGGGAAAGTAGGAGAATACGACGCAGTAGGTAATAGTGCGCACCTCAAGTTTGAGACTGTGACGATAGCTGACGACATGTAAGTGACAAATTTTCAAAGCTTACGTCAATTCTAGATAAAAAATATACGCTTTATCCCAGCTTAAAGCTTAGTTTGAATGCAGGAAGCGAAAAAGAAAACGCACCCGTTTTCTTATCATTTTGAAACGACAGGAGTTAAGCTCGTAAGTGGGCAATTTTTATTTGCTACTGTAATTGGTATAACATAGTGAAATACGATCCCTTGGGAATCTTTTGCCGCGTTGGTCCCATAATTTCATTTGCGGTTCGCTAGTAATTGACAAAATTGTTTCGGAATGACAAATCGGGGAATAATGCACGGCTTTATTTATGTCGATTTTATATATATAGTTTATTTATATTTAAATTTATATATATTTACGTGTCGAATTAATTAGTCAATTCAGTCGAATTAATGAGTCAGTTCTACTCGCAAAAAAAATTTTTTTTAAATATCCCTCGATTTTTAAAGTTTTGCATTTAATTTTCAATTATTTATCATTACTCACATTAACTATACTTAAAACTAATAATTTAAGTAGAAAAGTTCGAAATTTATCCGCTGCAGACACAAATTTTGCCAATGTTCAAACTGCGCACTATTACCCGCCTCTTTAATTTTTGCTCGACTTTGCATCGCCCTAAACATCGCTCAATAAATATTTAACAACAAAATTATTATCAAGTATGAGTTCACATACTTATAGACAAATGTTTAAAGGTTCCATAGCTGCATTTAAATTAATTGTAACTATAAAAGCCATTTTGTATTAACAGATTTACCTTAGGTGTGCACTATTATATATATATATATATATATATATATATATATATATATATATATATATATATATATACACAATATATAGTGTCTTTTTGAATGTTTTAAATGTCAAATTTAGTTAATGCAAAATATATTTATTGTTCAGTTTGTTACTCAAAAACAACACGATGCAATAAAGAGTAAAGAGTTAAACTGAATTTATTTTAGTTTTGCGTTATATTTACTTGCAAAGTAATATAATAGAAAGATAAAATTGCGCATTGTTTCAAAACCAATCTTTAACGTCGATCATCATTTATATCGTCGGCACAATTTCGCAGAAACAAATAGTCTTCGACTTGTTTTAACTCGTCTATCTTTTATGCCATTGTAACAGTGAATTACCATCACTCCGAACGTGGTCAATAGGAAGATCAGTCGGAACCAGATTTCGATCTGCGTGAACGCCGGATTGTAGTTCTTAAACTGTGAACAGGAAAAAATAGGAGAAACGTAAAGAAAAAGATGAGGTAATGTCTTGTCCAAACGAGTATGATCATTTCATGCAGTGCTTACTGACGTAGAATGTGAGTTCTCGTATAGTGTATCGCTGATGGAAGCTTTCAAGTCCATGGAAGCGGACAGTGATTATGTAGTAGCTATAATCAAGGAATCCGAGGTGGGCGACGACTAGTTCCTCGCAGGATTGCCTTTCACATTTCAAATGTCTGGTTCTGGAAAATAATGGTCATTATTTCACATATTATTACTCGATCATAAGAGATTTATCTGTATTAATTTATGCATTTCAACAATGTGATATAAACTCCGGTTTTCTTAATAGTATAATTCATTGTATGTTGTTAAAACAATAGATGTATTACAATAAAAAAATTTTTTATAGAATTAATTTTGTTTCGTTCAACTTTAATTATCGAGAGAACACAAGAGCATTTCTATTGCATTTTTACCGATTATGTCCAGCTTCCGGGGGTAGTACGGACACGGGCTTGCGATCAGCAGTGATACCGTCTATGGAAACACTAACTTGAAACCCTTTGTCGTATCTCTCATCTGCAAATCATCACCCATAAGTATATTAATATTCAAGAATAAGCTGTAAAGTATATAAAAAAAAATAGATTATAATCTAACGTAGACTGAAATACAAAAAATATATCTAGACTTTTGTTATCACAATCGTAGTCATAAAGATAACTTTGTTAAAAAATTAAGAAATTTGCATTTAATCTATTTTATTTTTTTATATACATTCGAACAAGAAGGCGATTATTTTTAATTGCCAAATGATCATAGTGTCATACGTAAAGAGATAAATGTCGAGTAATTATTCTGCTTTCTAACAAACTTTACATTTCGTAAACGCTTCTTGCTATTAGTTCTAATGATCAGAATGTTTTTAACGTCTGTAAAGTTGGCACATTCAAAAAATTAACAAAAATGTAAAAAACTTTTTCACTAAGTGTCATATATGCTGGACGTAATTTTTAAAAATTGTTTAACGGTAAAAAAAATTTAGATTAATTTCCAACAATTCTCACCTTCCCGCACTTGTTACACAAATAACTATTGTGTAACAAGTGCGGGAACGGAGGGGAAGTTGAGAATTGGACACGGGTGCGAAGTGGACGCACGAGCCGAAGGCGGAATGAGAACATTACCGCACCGTTTCGAGCGGAGGATTTCTCGGTGTGGAATTGGCTATTTGTCGCACAGATGGCGCGCGCGTAACGGGCCACTTTCCACGCACGTGTTATATAAAAGTATGAACAACTACCGACGTAAGTATAGTTGGCAAACACATTAAAAATTATTGAAAATTATCTTATCCAATCGTTTGGAAATTATTTGGAGATATTTGGAAAAAACTTTTTAGAGTTTGAAAAACCATACACTAATCACAATTAATTAAAATCAATTAAGCGTATAATTAGCAGAAAGTGTCTTCCAAAAAATATCTTTTTTGGTAATTATTCAGTTTAGGGGCCTCACCTCAAATCTCGATGTAATTATGCTCAATCGACGCGTTTTTGTACGAAACGAAAGAATCTGGCAGAAAAAAGTGTCGCTCTGCCCCGCGACGCGAGATATTAAACGTTAAAGTTGACAGGAATCAGGTTATGATTCCTGTCATACCGACGAGCTGTAGCGACTACTGGCGACTACGAACATGCCCTGTGGCCACATGCGCATGCTCAGTGGCCGCACGCGCATGTAAAACTGCGCCAATTTTAAATTAATTAATCGTGCAGAATAACCAAGCATCTCGATTAAAGCAGTTAGGTCTCACGCTGGGAGTTTCATTAGTTTAATTATGCGTGGGAAGCACACACACACACGGGGGGGGTGCGAGGGGGGCCTTCGGCCCCCCCCCCCCGCACCCACCCCGTCGGTAGGCAGCGTGGACCTCGCTTTACAACATAAAGTACATGCTAAGTTGTAAAACGAAATTATAAAGTACATGCATGGGGGAGGGTGCAGGGGAGAAAAGCCTTTCTGTTCACGTGCGCTCACGCATGTAAGCCCCCTTGCACCCCTCCATGCATGAGCTTTATAATTTCGCTTTACAACTTAGCCTGTACTTAGCATGTACTTTATGTTGTAAAGCGAGGTCCACGCTGCCTACCGACGGGGTGGGTGCGGGGGAGGGGGGGCCGAAGGCCCCCCCTCGCACCCCCCCGTGTGTGTGTGTGTGTGCTTTCCACGCATAATTAAACTAATGAAACTCCCAGCGTGAGACCTAACTGCTTGAATCGAGATGCTTGGTTATTCTGCACGATTGATTCATTTAAAATTGGCGCAGTTTTACATGCGCGTGCGACCACTGAGCATGCGCATGTGGCCGCAGGGCACGTTCAGTGTTGCTACATGTCGTCGGTATGACAGGAATCATAACCTGATTCCTGTCAACTTTAACGTTTAATATCTCGCGTCGCAGGGCAGAGCGACACTTTTTTCTGCCAGATTCTTTCGTTTCGTACAAAAACGCGTCGATTGAGCATATTTACATCGAAATTTGAGGTGAGGCCCCTAAACTGAATAATTACCCTATATTCTAATAAAAATTAATTAAAGGTCAATATTTCGTTTTAGTAATTATACACAGTTTAGGGACCTTACCTCAAATATCGATGAAATTATACTCAATCGACGCGTTTTTGCACAAAACAAAAGAATCTGGCAGAAAAAAGTGTCGCTCTGCCCCGCGACGCGAGATATTAAGGGGATGCTGGAGCCGTAGCCGAACTCGATCGGCGTCGGTAAAGAAGACCGGCGAACTATATCTGTCCTTGTATAGACAAAGATATAGACAAGGATAGCACGCTACATTGCACGCACACATACGCACGATGCACGTCGACATTATACTTTTATATTACGCTTCCAAATCTTGATTTGGAGGGTTTATCGATGTTTTTCTTGTTGTGCAATTCGGGGGAACTTGTTTTCGCGTTCGTACCAATGGTATATCTCTTATATGAAATACATCTAATTGTGACGAGCTGACAGCTCGCCGCAACTCGAGACGCCATATTGGGATAAAAGTAGGATAAGGAAATTTGTACTTCCGTAATTTTTTCTCGTTTTCTATATAAAATCAGAGTTCCCCCGAATCATTAATGTATGTACTGCAATTCTGGAGAAGGATTTTTAATTCTGTCAAATTAATACGACGCTACGTGCCGACAAAAAATGCCGGTAAAACAGACGGCTCCAGCATCCCCTTAAACGTTAAAGTTGACAGGAATCAGGTTATGTTTTCAGTCATACCAGAGAGAAACCTGAGAGAGGCCATCTCGGCGTTTTCCGTCAATTTTTGTGTGCCCGATTTTCCGACGCGCCGCCTGAGAAAGTGCGCCTCAACTACGTTGTTTCGCTCGGTAACCGCACATGGTTTGCGTTCGTGCTAATGGTTCGTGTCCGAACTAGCCAGTTAGTGGGGATATGCTGCGGCCGCGACGTCTATTAAGCTGACACAGCCAATTCAGCACAATCGAATAAAATTTATACAGAAATTTAGTGCTCTTTTGTTGCTAATTTGTTGCTCTATTCCCGATTTTTTAATTTTATTTTTAAATCCTGGAAACTACCCCCAAAGCTATTTCTCCTTAAAAACATACTCTAAAATTGCAAATTAGTCAGATATTAATTAATTATGTTCAAGATTAGTTAATTACGTTTTACTGATTTTATTGCCAACCATTTGCATTAATTCCGATTTTGTTGCTCCACCCTTAATGCTTAAAAACCACCCTTAATTAGCTTATCCTACACCAGCACAACGCCTTAAAATTGTAAATTAAACAGATTTCCGAATTGATTATGCATCCTTGATTTTGTTGCTCGCTATTTTTAACAAATCCGATTTTGTTGCTCTACCCTTAATGCTTAAAAACCACCCTTAGCTTATCCTACACCAGCACAATACCTTAAAATTGTAAATTTGTTCAATTTATGACTTTAAGGCGTTGTGCTGGTGTAGAGTGAGCTAGGGGTGGTTTTTAAGCATTAAGGGTGGAGCAACAAAATCGGATTTGTTAAAAATAGCGAGCAACAAAATCAGGGATGCATAATCAATTCGGAAATCTGTTTAATTTACAATTTTAAGGTGTTGTGCTGGTGTAGGATAAGCTAAGGGTGGTTTTTAAGCATTAAGGCTGAAACAACAAAATCGGATTTGTTAAAAATAGCGAGCAACAAAATCAGGGATGCATAATCAATTCGGAAATCTGTTTAATTTACAATTTTAAGGCGTTGTGCTGGTGTAGGATAAGCTAAGAGTGGTTTTTAAGCATTAAGGGTGGAGCAACAAAATCGGATTTGTTAAAAATAGCAAGCAACAAAATCAGGGATGCATATAATCAATTCCGAAATCTGTTTAATTTACAATTTTAAGGTGTTGTGCTGGTGTAAGATAAGCTAAGGGTGGTTTTTAAGCATTAAGGGTAAAGCAACAAAATCGGATTTGTTAAAAATAGCGAGCAACAAAATCAGGGATGCATAATCAATTCGGAAATCTGTTTAATTTACAATTTTAAGGCGTTGTGCTGGTGTAGGATAAGCTAAGGGTGGTTTTTAAGCATTAAGGGTGGAGCAACAAAATCGGAATTAATGCAAATGGTTGGCAATAAAATCAGTAAAACGTAATTAACTAATCTTGAACATAATTAATTAATATCTGACTAATTTGCAATTTTAGAGTATGTTTTTAAGGAGAAATAGCTTTGGGGGTAGTTTCCAGGATTTAAAAATAAAATTAAAAAATCGGGAATAGAGCAACAAATTAGCAACAAAAGAGCACTAAATTTCTGTATAAATTTTATTCGATTGTGCTGAATTGGCTGTGTCAGCTTAATAGACGTCGCTGCCGCAGCATATCCCCACTAACTGGCTAGTTCGGACACGAACCATTAGCACGGACGCAAACCATGTGCGGTTACCGAGCGAAACGACGTAGTTGAGGCGCACTTTCTCAGGCGGCGCGTCGGAAAATCGGGCACACAAAAATTGACGGAAAACGCCGGGATGGCCTCTCTCAGGTTTCTCTCTGGTCATACCGACGAGATGTAGCAACACTGAACAAACCCTGCGGCCGAATGCGCATGCTCAGTGCCCGCACACGCATGCAAAACTGCGCCAACTTTAAATATACACAGCTGAGAGGAAGCGCAATATTGAGTATAGATTTCGATATTTAAATCATGAGGTAATTCTTTCAATATTTATTGATAACTATAGCAAACAAGTATATTGTTTTTTATTTTTTGTAACATATGGGACAAATGCGACGCAGCCGTGTGTACAGTTTCAGCGTTTTCCATAGAGAATTAATGTTAGATCTTAATATAAATCCAATAATTAATTAAAATTGAATGTATTATTTTGAAGTTGTGATTTTCATTAAAGCAGATATTTTGTATTTAACTATTTAAAGCGCGTCACTAACCTATATAGGTACATTCAATTTTAATTATTTATTGGATTCATATTAAGATCTAATGGCGTTTTCGATTTACTACTCGACCCGACTCGGGTCGCATCAATGGACGTGGAATACATACATAGATATGTATGTATTCCACGTCAATGATGCTAGAGTCCTGTATACATGATGCGACCCGAGTCGGTTTGAGTCGCAAATCGAAAACGCTATAACATTTCTCTATGGAAAACGCTGAAACTGTACACACGGCTGCGTCGCATTTGTCCCAATTGCTACAAAGAATAAAAAACAATATACTTGTTTGCTATAGTTATGAAAGAATTACCTCATGATTTAAATATCGATATCTATACTCAATATTGCTCTTCCTCTCAGCTGTGTATGCATTTTTTAACGTGAAGGCTAATACATCATGCAAAAATTCTTCCGATATTCCATTTATATATGCAAAATTGACAATAATCATTCGTTTATGAACGAATCATTCGTTTACACACACACACACGCGGGGGTTGCAGGGGGGGCCTTCGGCCCCCCTCCTGCACCCATCTCCGCCGGTAGGCAGCGTGGACCTCGCTTTACAACTTAAAGTACATACATGCTAAGTTGTAAAGCGAAATTATAAAGTACATGCATGGAAGGGATGCAGGGGAGCAAAGCCCTCCCGCCCACGCATGTACTTTGATATATAGGCTGGATTCGGGAAGCGCGCTATATTAGTGCTATTTGTTTATTCTATCCTTATTTTACACCTGATGAGCGATAAAGATAGAATGATACAATAGCGCTAATAGTGCGTTCCCCGAACACAGCCATTATATAAGATATATTCATCATTGAAAGCTAACAAGTGATATGCATTATATAAGTATACATACGTTTCAAATTCGCGCACTTTTGCATGCGCGTGCGGCCACTGAGCATGCGCATGCAGCCGCAGGACATGTTCAGTGTTGCTCATAGAAATATAAGAATAGAGTGCGCGAGCGAGCTGAAAAAGCGATATAGGAATAGAAAGAGAAAGCTGCGCAGAATAGAAAGAGAAAGCTGCGCATGGGCCCCTTCTGTCTTTGTTTCGCATGCACGCGTAGACAAAGACAGAAAGGGCCTATATGCAGCGTTCTTTTTCTATTCCTATATCGCAGCCTCTTACGTGCTAGCATATGACTCGCGCACTCTATTCTTATATCTCTATGGTGTTGCTACATCTCGTCGGTATGACGGGAATCATAACCTGATTCCTGTCAACTTTAACGTTTAATATCTCGCGTCGCGGGCAGAGCGACACTTTTTTTCTGCCAGATTCTTTCGTTTCGTGCAAAAACGCGTCGATTGAGCATAATTTCATCGATATTTGAGGTGAAGCCCCTAAATTGTATATAATTACCCAATATACTATTTTTAAATTCATAGACTGTCGTGCCAACTTCACAGACGCACGTTACCGTCATTATTCGATGTCGATAGCTTAGCAATGACCCATAATTGCTGGCTATATGTAGACAATACAGGTGTCTTCATGATGAATGGACCAGTGGCCATCTCGCTGCCGTTTAAATGCGCTTTCTGTTCGCTGGTCGACGTTATAGGTGGTCCTTTAAAAGCGTTAATGCAATGATATATTTTAATATGTTTGAGGTTAATAGCACTAGTGTTGTTGACATTTGAATTTTTTTACTTCGAAATAATTAGAAAATGATTGCTGATACTTACCGGCCAGGCCAATAAAAATCGCTAATCCGAAACACGCAAAAAAAGCAACAAACACCATGACAAATTCCCTCTTGTGCATCGAGTATAAGCGCATTTGTACAGATCTGTATGATAAATACATGAGAGTTAAATTAATAACACATACGCACGCACACAATTATCATATATATGCAAATATATACGCAAATTGCAGAGTGAATATATTAGTAACGGAAAAAGGCATAGCAACATTCTATGATATAAAAATAAATGTTATGAATATTATGTCAGATTAATTGAAAGAAATCCGTTTGCTTTTTTTCTTATGACTCCTATATATTTATTAATAAAAGAAAAAGAAACAAATTAGAATTGAGATATGATGCTTTTAATAAAATATTTAATGAAGCAGTTTTTACTTAAAGTCTTGCGGCTTTTTCTTTATCTCTGTTTTTTGAATGATCTTCCAGAGAAATCCACGTACCTTTCGCAGCGGTCATGATGATAAGCCGGTGCGATATACTTGTTAAATTCGCTAAAAAGATCACTGAACTGCGACAATGCATTTCTGATTTTCAGATTCCAACCGGCGGATGGGAGGTGATATGAGTATCCCAATCCGGCTCCGTCCATCATCTTCAGGAACGCCTTATCCTGTACTGTAACTGTCCCAATTATGCGATATCTCTTTTATTTCACAGTAAAAAAATTTAATAATACAACATACCATTTGATTTTTATATACTACATATTTCTTTATATTTTAATTTTATTAATATATATTTTTCCTTTCAATTTTTTCAGACCCTGGTGAAAAAATAGATTCAGAATTTCTATAAAAATTTTCAGATTTTCTCAGAATATTCAGAATTTTTCAGATTTTTTATATGAATTGGAACGTGTTTCAGAAAAACTCAGATAAAATAAGAATAATTTTCGTTAATATATCTTTGTATAAATCTGAATAAATATGAGAAAATCTGTGCAAATTATCAGAAATTTTCATACATACGGATACTGAAATATTCCGAAAATCTTCATCCAATTATTTCTAAAAGTATCTGAGAAATTTTATATATTTTTTCAGAATTTTTCATAAGTCCCAATTCTTGCAAAATTTCTGAGAAAATATGAGAAATATGAGAAAATATGAGAAGAATGTGAAAAATTTTTTCACCAGGAAAGTACAATTTTTTTTTAAAACTTTGGAAAAATTATATATAAATTATATAAAATTAATTATACCTATATATAATAATAACACCTATAATAATTAATTATAACTATATAATAAATTCAATATATTGGTTGTAAGAAAATGCTGTATAAAATTCCATAGAACTATTTCTAGATGTTGATGGAACGTATATAATTCTTCAATAATATATCACGAAAACATTTAAAAAGAAGAAAAAAGTTTTAGGTACAGCAATTTATGTGTCATCGGCAGGCGTGAAAAAGATCGTATAGTTTCCGTTTTACATTAACGTTTATATCGAGAACACTTTATTATATGAACTGGAGGTATATATATATACCTAATCGCCTAAATGGATGAAATATCGCGTTTTACCTTCAAAGTTCTTTATCTAGTGAAAAAGAATGAGGGTAAATTTTATTTAATTATGTTTGCACAATAGAGGAGAAGGTGATAATATGAAATCTTGCTGATAATGGAACCCCTCATATATCTTAAAAACTTTGAGTTCCACTCTATAAGTGACAGCTGAAACTTGTTTATTAAGTTGTCCTTTGGGCCGTAAGAATGACAGATTCATTAGTTGGCAATAATAATAAAGTAAAAAACATATTTCTTTTTTGTTGATTTCCGAACGTTTAAAAGGTAGGTAAAACTTTGTTTATTTGTAACTATATATGTGATTAACAGCTAACGTTTATAGTCAGACATTTAAAGTATGATGTTATCTAACATTTCCACGTGTTTAAGAATATTTAGTTCTTTTCATTTTGCTGTAACTGCACTAATTGCTATTGTTTTTCAAGATGGTAAACGTTTGTAGTTTGTATTATGGACCTCCAAGGTGCTAGGTCGTCTGTGGATTCAATGTACTTTCTGGACTCACAATGAATGTGCAAGAGCAGAGAAAGAAGAATACATGTGTGATTTATATCGATAGACGAAAGAAAATGAATTTTCTCTTTAAATTATTTTTTTATTATATAATTTGTTTTGATTTTTTAATATGTATTTCTTTTACAATAACTTTTTTAAATACATTACTTTTTTGAAAAGCGTTTTGTGAATTTTTTTATTTTACGCATCCAAAAAAATAGTGGGGTCCATATTACCAGCATATTACGATGCGACTTATGACTTAATACTTAATGCTCATTTTTCGATAATCTTTTCTTGTAAGTGGAGAATTATAAATCGAATGTTAAAAATGGATTGCCAATAGAATAAGGAACCTAAGCATATCAGAAACGAAAGAATTGAGCTTGTAGTTTACAAGAAATCGCCTAAAAACAAAGTGGGGTTTCATATTACCATACTTTCTCCTCCATAATGAAAGAAAAAAAAACAATTCAACAAAAAGAAGAAGATACACATGTATGCTTTTTCGATACATGTATACATTTTTAATACGTTGAATATTCATCGTTTTAAAATCGACATTATTCTTTATCGACATTTATCACAACGACTGGATTGGTAATCGCAACAATACGCTTCGTGAACACCGGATTTGCGACGTATATGATGCATGTGCATAGGTGTAAACAGAAAACTCACCTTCCACTTTATTGCGTGGTAATAGACGACACTACCTCTATCTGTAAATGTCTTGATAAATATTTGCCGTTTGCATAACGCTTACAATTCATAAGGGATTTCATGGGTAGGGTGCTGTATACGGCACAGGTAAAGAATCCGCTGCAGTTCGTTCGCGTAATTTTCCAATCAGGGGCTAAAATACGAGAGTGACCATACGAACGTACGGTGTACACTGACGCGCGCACTATTGATTTTTCACGCCATATCCCACGGAACAGGGTACAGGGTTGCTAACTCATCGGTATCGGGCAAGGTTGGAGAGAAGTGGTTATACCTATTACTACGTTTACGCGAGCGTTTCTTCTGTAGTAACTTACGATAATTCCTTCGCGTAAACGGGATTTTCCTTCGCGTAAATGGGATTTTGTAGTAACTTACGATAATTTACTCCGCGTAAACGAGTGACATATCGTAAGTTACTACAGAAGTAACGCTCGCGCGTAAACGTAGTATATGTTAAATAATGGTGGGTATATTCGTGTCGCCAGATAACAGAATTCAATAGTATTATATGCGTTATGCGTGCCACGTATGTATCGTCGCAATTGTATAGCAATGACGAGTGTTCTACCGAACAATCAAACTTGATTATACATATACACATTCACCGATGATATATTCGATTGGATAAGGTATTAGCGAGAAAGTAATCAAAGGATTGAGAAATAGAGAGTAGATTTTCTTTAATTAAAATCATTTGATTATTTATATATAGTCCATAATATAAAAGCATTCATACATTGTCATACATTCATTATCAATGTGCATTATCAATGACAATTAGTGTTTAAAAATCTTATTTTCTTTTAATTATCAATATTTATTATTTACAAATATACAAAATATGTCTGTTGTCAACAAGGATGTCTGTGGCTTACGGCTTGTTGGGAATTTTTTTAGTCCCAGTACTTGATCTTGCCGTCCCAGCCAGCAGTAGCGAGTCGAGAAGGCTCATGAGGATGCCATAATACGTCAATGCACACCCCGTCGTGCGCCTTCCACTTTTTGTATAACTTTGTTGTTTTCCAGTCCCATATGTAGCACTTACCATCTGCATCGCCCGATACCAAGTAACTGAAATAAGAACAAATATAATACTTTACCGAAAGATTGATCATTTTCTATAAAAATAATCAAGATTTTAAAGATTATATTTTACTAAGAAACGCATTTTTTTATATATTACCTCATATCTGGCGAGAAGTCTAAACCGCACGCATATCCTGCGACCATATGCCCCGTGAACGTCTTCTTTCGATTCATTTTGAATCTATTTAACGCCGAAAATATAACAATTTTGTTATCCATGCTTTGGCAAGCGAGCCATTTCTGATTTCGTGACGGCGTTACCGCCGGCATAGAATGCATGGATGGATCAGCTATGTATTTCATATCCACAGGAATGTCCCTATACATAAAAAAATAATTTATCTTTAATAACAAATTAATCTCATTTTTCCAGAAATAACCTTTACGAGAATTAATGGAATTAATGGAGAATTCATACCATTCCCAAACCCGAAGACTTTTATCGTCACTGGTTGTGACGAATCGTCTATTTTCGTCGACAAACGTGATGGTATTCACAGCTCCTAAGTGTCTATCATATTCCTGTGTTATTTCACCAGAACGTATATCCCACTGTAACAGAATATTAAATTATAATATTTAATTGAAGACGTTAATTACGTTATTATACTTTATTTTTACATTTATTGTTGCATGTTTACTGTTACGAATGAGGTCATTTTTGTGTGCATGTATTATCAAAATCTTGATCGAAAACAACAATGATCTTAAATCACACCGTTTTCGATAAGTAAAAAAATATTTTTTTTTACTTACGCAAATGATCTTTTTATCACTGGTACCAGCTACAAAGAGGTGCTGTTTATCTGGATCAGGATTAAACTTGGCACAATATGGGATCTTTCTACTCGTGAAGCGACTGATACAAGTTCCTGTTTCTGTGTCCCAAAGTTTCACGTATCGATCGTAAGCCGCTGATAAAAATCGCTTGCCGTCATTGTCAAAACTTATGTCCCGTACCGCTTGTCGATGTCCATAGTATGTACGAACGCATCTCCTGTCTTTGTATACTTCCCACAACTACATAATAAGACATATTAATATAACATAGTATTTGTATACGTTAACATATCAAATTAAAATATCGTCATGTCAAATACCTTCACTCGACAATCCATACTACAGGACAGTAATAAATGCGCTGTACGTGGAAACCATCGGATTTGCGAAATGCCTTTGGTGTGGCCTTCCCACGTGTGAATTTGAGCCTTTGGTAAAAAGCAACGATCGGGTGGTGATTCCGATCTGAGATTCACACCTACATCCTGAGGCGCGTGCAAGAATGAGCGTCCCTGATAGTCCACACTGTCTTTAACTGCAATTTAAAATTAAATGTTATGAAGTAAATTTCAAGACAATACTCATGTTAAAAATGTTATCTTAATACATTTAGTTTAAGTTTGAATTAATTTACATAATGATGAAATTCTAAAAACTATTCTATATAAAAAGCAACTTTGTTACTAATTTATGTATTTACAATATATGTTGATAATATATATGGGCACGTTACTATGTAATATGGTCTTCTCCTCGAGTGGTTTCTCCTCTGTCTGCTTTCCTCGTTTATTTCGTTTGGCTAAGATTTCTTCTAATTCAGCGGCTTCATCTTCGCTTGGCTTGATAACTCGTTTTTCATCAATGTAACCACCCCAAGGACCCAAAAAACCTTCTATATCTGATGGATCGTTGTTTCTGTGCCTCTTTCGTTTGTCTGAGGGTCTCAGGGTGGTATTTTCAAAAACGGTCTTGCCGCCCGCTTCTTCTGCCGCTTCCGTTGCACCGATCATAACTCTACCTTCATCCGCACTACCATCTACAGTTGGATCTAGTGCATATCCTGATAACAAAAATTTTGACATTAATTAAATTTTAGATATTAAATAAATTTTTATTTTTATTTAGGCTCAAATATTTCAGATATTCAGATATAAATAAGCATTTTGTTGGAGTATTAAAGTGAAGATATAAGTTAAAAATGGTTTCAAGATTCAAGATTTTAATAAGATAGAAGAGTAATCAACTATATATATTAAATATAATTTTGTTATTATGCGTACCATAACTGGCAAATGTTCTCCTTTGATTTTCAAACTGAAATTCACTTATATGCGCACTTTCCACATATCCAGATAGCATATTTTTCACTGCACGCTGCTGCTGCGTCTTGAATGGATTTTCAGGTCCTACCTCGGGTCCAAAAAGTTCCTCATACCTTGGATTATGTGTAACTTCCATTGCAATTGGATCTATGTGTTTTACACACAATTCTGTTCCCTAAATAATCATTGTTGTAAATAAAATGTTATTTTTTTCCATCAAAATAAACATTTGTAAAGTAGCAATAATAGGATTTACATAGGTATAAAGATCCAGTCCGAGTATAAGGCATATTTCTATCTATTCGTATTATTCACAGATCGGTCAAGTTCACGGTATTGTTTAATAATAAGATTATATTATAACCTCAAAAATGGTAATTGAAAACAGGCTGAACGCACGTAAATACTCACAGTAGGTACGACTTCTGGAGCCGAGCAAATTTGGAAATTGGAATTTCCACTGGGAATGAATTTGTCACTGGGAAATATGGACGTGAAGTCGACATTTTCCGTCTCACTATTTTCGTCGCTGCTACCATAATCTTTTAGCGCAAGCATAGTTTCATGTATCGATATACGATCTAAATGTTATCTATTTATCACATCAATTATTTAAAGGCCTCTTTTTGTATTTTCTAAACAAAATCACGTTATCTCGCAATCAAATCGTCTACACCTTCCTTCCTTCCTTTTTGGTTATTGGCTCCTGCCATAGAACATATATAATGAGAAGAGCAAGCTCCATGTTAAACGAAGGAAACACAAAATAGGGATCCTCTAGTGAGGGATGGGACAAAGCCGCCATTAATGCGGGGTCTACAATGGGAGTCGCAAAATCGTGAGTCGCAAGAATTGACCAATCACAGTCGATTATTCTCCTCAAATTCGATTGTGATTGGTCAATTCTTGCGACTCACAACTTTGCGACTCGCATTGTAGACCCCGCATGGCCTAGTTTACACTGATCTCTTGATACGCGTATTGAATAGTATATTTGAACTAATCAGCCAATAATCAAACTAATTTACTAGTTATTTACCATTTAATACACACGTATCAAGTGATCGGTGTAAACTAGGCTAATAGGATAACGAAACCCTAAGGCCCAGTTCAACAGTGGCCAGTTAGCTTAACTAGTAGTTAACTCTCACTCTCTGTCTCTTTTTAACTCAAAGGTTAGATAGAGACGGAGAGTGAGAGTTAACTACTAGTTAAGCTAACTGGCCACTGTTGAACTGGGCCTAAGAGCAAAAAGTCGACTTTAAGTCGACTTGAAGTCGATTTCTACCGAAACTGATGCTAGGTCTACAATGCGAGTCGTAAAGTCGTAAGTCGTAAGAATTGACCAATCACAATCGAATTTGAGGAGAATAATCGACTGTGATTGGTCAATTCTTACGACTCACGACTTTACGACTCGCATTGTAGACCTAGCACGACTTGGCGAGAAGTCGACTTTTTTAAGGACGAAAGTCGACTTGAAGTCGACTTGAAGTCGGCGAATGTCTCAAAAAACGCCGACTAAAAGTCGACTTTCCGTCGTGACGGGATCAGCTTCCACCTGAAAATTGATTGGTCTATTTCCTTATGCACATGTGTATGGACCAATCAATTTTCTTATGCTTACGCATTATGATTTGTGCAGAAGTGTGTGTCCGGGCCCTTAAAGGTGGAAGCACATAAAATTGCAGGAGCCATAAGCAGAAGGCAGAAGCTCTAGATACCATAGCGCATGCGCATATGGCTTCTGCCATGACCATGAAGCTAGCCGACAGAAATTACTAAATTTAATAATTTTTAATTTTTTTAAGTGTATTTCGTTTGTAAATCGTTTGTAATTGATTGTGAGTCAGTTTTTAACGTTTGTGACCAATTAGTTTGTTTTTAATTAACAATTTTATTTTGGCCATGATGTCAGCCGACACTTATTTTTAATAACAAACCGATTTTTGATTTCTGATAGCTGTAATTAATAGAAAATCGTTTGTGATTTACGAATATACCAGTGAAACGTTTGTGAATTACTAAGTTTCTGAGTTATTTGCAAAATAAGTTCAGTTAATATGGTTAATATACTGCGCAGATAACTGCACAAATCGCTGCGCATGCGCGAAATGTACTCAAGGTTCCTGCGCACAAAGAATGCGTCGACGTATTTCGCATGGCGGAAGTCGATGCGGTGGCCAATCACTTCTCACCTTTCTGTAACTAGCGGGCGATTATTGACCACGCATTGCCTGTATAAAGCTAGCCGACAGAAATTACTAAATTCGATTAGTTTTAATTCTTTTAAGTGTATCTTCGCCATGCGAGATGCGTCGACGCACTCTTTGTGCGCAGGAGCCTTGAGTACATTTCGCGCATGCGCAGCGATCTGCGCAGTTATCTGCGCAGTACATACATTAACCATATTAACTGAACTTATTTTGCAAATAACTCAGAAACTTATTAATTCACAAACGTTTCACTGGTATATTCGTAAATCACAAACGATTTCCTATTAATTACAGCTATCAGGAATCAAAAATCGGTTTGTTATTAAAAATAAGTGTCGGTTGACATCATGGCCAAAATAAAATTGTTAATTACAAACAAACTAATTGGTCACAAACGTTAAAAACTGACTCACAATCAATTACAAACGATTTACAAACGAAATACACTTAGAAAAATTAAAAATTATCAAATTTAGTAATTTCTATCGACTAGCTTCATGGTCATGACCATTGTGGACACATTTATATTTTCGCAAGGATTTTTCACCAGAATAATTTTAAAGCAGTAAATAAGTTATGTTTAATGTGAAAGCAGTAAAAAGGTTATGTTTAAACAAATAAAATAAATAAAAAACTAATGCTGATATAAAAGATTGGCAACAATGCCTACAGAACACACTCGAACTCTACACCGATGCTGTGTCGAGATGACCTCTATGAAGTTGGCCGGACAACTTCAACGTATCGAACTTTCATTAATTGGAATCGATTGGTGGAGTCAATTTCTTACGACTCCGACTTCCGACATCCATTGTAGACCGGGCCTAACGCGATGCGTGACGCGCTCAGTGGAAACTTGGCCTAAGGCGTCACGCATCGCGTTATCCGTCGCGACCAATCAAAACATCTTATTTTATTACATTACTTGTAATGGAATGTTTAGATTGGTTAAGCCCCTTGCACAATGCCAGACAACAGGCAATAGGAACAGGAAATAACTAAAAAAAATCGTTAATTACAACCTAAAAAGTTCGAATGCTATGATTGGTTAGCAACAGGCAATAGGCACAGAATTTCCAATGTGACTGAAACTCTGTGTCTATTGATTGTGTCACTGTTTATTCTGCATTTATACATGATTTCTGATTTCTATTCCCTGTTCCTATTGCCTGTTGCCTGACATTGTGCAAGGGGCTTTAACGACAGATGACGCGACGCGTGGAAACTCAGCCTAACGTCAATAAGGGCTCATGCACAATGCTGACAGGTGGGCAATTAAGGAGCAATCGTTTTATGTTGGATAACTTGCAGAAGACTGTGAGAAATGTATTTTTCCAAAAAAATAAACAGTTCTCTGCTAAAATATCATACAAAATTAATTATACGAATGGAGCGATTAAAAATCCCAATAGAGCGAAGCGAGAAATAGTTAAGGTGGAAGCACATAAAATTGCAGGAGCCATGAGCAGAAAGCAGAAGCCATATGCGCATGCGCTATGGTATCCGTAAAGCCCCTTGCACAATGCCAGGCAACAGGCAATAGGAACAGGGAATAGAAATCAGAAATCATGTATAAATGCAGAATAAACAGTGACACAGGCAATAGACACAGAGTTTCCGTCACGTTGGAAATTCTGTGCCTATTGCCTATTGCCAACCAATCATAGCATTTGAATTTTTTAGGTTGTAATTAACGATTTTTTGGTTATTTCCTGTTCCTATTGCCTGTTGCCTGGCATTGTGCAAGGGGCTTTAAGCTCTAAAAGATACCATAGGGCATGCGCATATGGCTTATTTTGCATTCTGCTTATGTCTCCTGCAATTTTATGTGCTTCCACCTTTATTCTACCGAAAATCAATAGGAAATGTTGACTAAACTCTTTGAGATATAGTTATGAACAATAGAGCTATTATATTACGTTTAAATATTTCCGCCAATGGCTGCCAAGCCATAGTTACAATAGGCGGCCGATAGTGGCGGCGGCGGCGTTACTTGTGAAATGATTAATTTGTTATTTTTTCAATAAAAATGCAATAAATCATTAAAATTATGATGGAGCAATAAGGAGCAATGAAGGAGCAATCGTTCTATGCCGTATAAAGTTGCATAGAGTTATTATAAATATGTTTTTCAATAAAAATTAGAAATTTTTCGTTTTTATTAAATATCTCAAAAAACAATAATTTTAAAAGGGGAGCAATTGTCGATTCTGAGGGAGCAATTAGGGAGCAATCGTTTGAGCTATAGTTCATTAAAAAATATGAACTTGCAGCGCCAACTTATTTCCGGTGATTGGTGGTCGTTTGGTGGTCTTTGGTAGTCTAGTCCGATCGTTTGGTGGTTAGTCGTTTTCCTGTAAAATAAAAATGAAATTTCCGGTGTGAAGTTAGCCGGACAATTTTTATTTTTCAACCAATTTAACTTTTTTATAGCTCATTCGACGCGGAATCGTTTGGTGGTCACGAATATCATCAGTAAAACGTTTGGTGGTCAACCGTTTTCCCAGAAAATAAAAAAAATCGTATGCGCATAATGCTGGACATATCACTACTGTGCCATTAGCCGGAAAAATTGTATTTATCACCCAAATTGACTTTGATAGGGCTTAATCGACGCGGAATCGTTTGGTGGTCACGAATATAATCAGTAAAACGTTTGGTGGTCAACCGTTTTCCCAGAAAATAGAAAAAAACGTATGCGCATAATGCCGGACATATCACCTCTGTGCCACTAGTCGGAACAATTGTATTTATTATATTTATTATTGTATTTATTATATTGTATTTATTGTATTTATTATTCATGACCACCAAACGATTCCGCGTCGAACGAGTTGTATGAAAGTCAATTTGATTGATAAATAATGTTTATCCATCAAATTACCGAGCTAACGTCACGGAGTCATGCGACCAATGGCGTAAGAGTACGGTTTTTTCTATTTCTTAGGAAAACGATTGACCACCAAACGTTTTACTGATTATATTCGTGACCACCAAACGATTCCGTGTCGATTCAGCCCTATCAAAGTCAATTTGGGTGACAAATACAATTTTTCTGACTAATAGCACAGAGTCATTCGACCAATGGCGTGAGCATACGGTTTTTCCTTTTTTCTGGGAAAACGGTTGACCACCAAACGTTTGACTGATTATATTCTTGACCATCAAACGATTCCGCGTCGATTGAGCCGTATGAAAGTTAATTTGATTGATAAATAATGTTTATTCATTAAATTACCGAGCTAACGTCACGGAGTCATGCGACCAATGGCGTGAGAGTACGGTTTTATCTATTTCTTAGGAAAACGATTGACCACCAAACGTTTTAATGACAATATTCGTGACCACCAAACGATTCCGCGTCGATTGAGCCCTATCAAAGTCAATTTGGGTGACAAATACAATTTTTCTGACTAATAGCACAGAGTCATACGACCAATGCGGCGTGAGCATACGGTTTTTCCTTTTTTCTGGGAAAACGGTTGACCACCAAACGTTTTACTGATTATATTCGTGACCACCAAACGATTCCGCGTCGATTGAGCCGTATGAAAGTCAATTTGATTGATAAATAATGTTTATCCGACAAATTACCGAGCTAACGTCACGAAGTCATACGACCAATGGCGTGAGAGTACGGTTTTATCTATTTCTTAGGAAAACGATTGACCACCAAACGTTTTAATGACAATATTCGTGACCACCAAACGATTCCGCGTCGATTGAGCCCTATCAAAGTCAATTTGGATGATAAATACAATTTTTCCGGCTAATGGCACAAGCATTATGCGCATACAATTTTTTTTATTTTCTGGGAAAACGGTTGACCACCAAACGTTTTACCGATGATATTCGTGACCACCAAACGATTCCGCGTCGAATGAGCTATAAAAAAGTTAAATTGGTTGAAAAATAAAAATTGTCCGGCTAACTTCACACCGGAAATTTCATTTTTATTTTACAGGAAAACGACTAACCACCAAACGATCGGACTAGACTACCAAAAACCACCAAACGACCACCAATCGATTCCAATTAAGAGCCACCGCACAAGACTCTCGTATGGTCACGTAGCGTAACGTAACGTGAATGTCGTGAATCAACGCACAAGAAACGTATCGGTTAGAGCCTCCGCACAAGCTCTGGTATGGTAACGTCACAGATTAATAGACAGATAGCATTATATATATTATATCTGCACAGCGATAATATAACAATGATTCAATGATAACGAAACTGTAGTTATAAGAGTTACAGCGACTTCGTCCGAAAATGACCTGCTTTATCAAGAACGTAGTTACTGCATTGGCCGCTACACGGTATGGCGCTGAAACCAGTGAGAAATGCTGGTCTCGTCTCAACCCGGACCTTTGTCTATCTGTCTATTAATCTGTGGTCTGACACTGTGCCACGCAGTGTCGGCAGTGTCGCCTGTGTTCCTTGCTGGAAAGCACCCTATGGTTCCTGCAATTTTATGTGCTTCCACCTTAAAGCCCCGGACACACAAATCGACGGAAGACGTAAGACGTAAATCGTAAGGAAATCCACTAATCAGAGTCGACTATTCCCCTCTTCTTCCCTCTTAAAGAGGGGAATAGTCGACTCTGATTGGTGGATTTTCTTACGCTTACGTTTTACGTCCTTACGGCATTTTATGTGTGAAGGCCTTAAAGGCCTTCACACATAAAATCGCATAAGGACGTAAAACGTAAGCGTAAGAAAATCGACCAATCCCAATCAAGTATTGTGCTGACCGTAACCCCAGTAGGGGAAAATACTTGATTGGGATTGATCGATTTTCTTACGCTTACGTTTTACGTCCTTACGGCATTTTATGTGTGAAGGCCTTAAAGCCCCTTGCACAATGCCAGGCAACAGGCAATAGGAACAGGGAATAGAAATCAGAAATCATGTATAAATGCAGAATAAACAGTGACACAGGCAATAGACACAGAGTTTCCGTCACGTTGGAAATTCTGTGCCTATTGCCTATTGCCAACCAATCATAGCATTTGAATTTTTTAGGTTGTAATTAACGATTTTTTGGTTATTTCCTGTTCCTATTGCCTGTTGCCTGGCATTGTGCAAGGGGCTTAAGAGTATTACATTGGCATGAATAGCGTGTTACCTAGATCGGTAACTTGGCAATAGACGACATGCCTTGTAACTAGATTTATGAAAACTAGAAAAAAAATTCTTGTAAATTGGAAGAGCCTAAAATCGTTATAGTAAGATTTCAGTACGAGGATTCTCTAACTCTTAAGGGGATCCTAAAGCCGTCTGTAATACCGGCTTTTTTTCTTAGCACTAATCTTTTAATTGGCTTTATAGAAATGCAAAATTCTTGTCTAGAATTAAAGTACGCATCAAAATCTAGGTCATGGTGATCGAATTTATATTGAAAACGAGAAAAAATTAATATTTTTGTTAATTTTTGGTATACGTGACGACAATATTTGCTTTGTACAAAAATTCCACAATAAATATCCACAAAATTAGACCGGCATGACCTAGGGACAACATTTAAGAACGATATCGTGCAATTAGATCTAAGATTGAAAGCCTAGAAAAAAAAGATTAATGTATATAACTTTTATATGTGCAAAAGCACATTCAGGTTGACAGGATAAGCAGTATTGCATGTGGCAAGAGATGGCGCAGCAATCGAACAAAGACAGATGCCTTTCATTAAACAAGGACAGATATAGATATATGACATAGAAAACAGGAACATGACATAGAAATGTTGACATTACCGACGTTGAGGAAGTTCAGCCTTCACTTTAGGATCCCCTTAACGACAGTTTCGGTATCGTTGCGCAGGTATTATACAGGGTGTATCATTTTAAGTGATTCAGCTGAATATCTCTTAAAGTAAAAGAGATTGGAAAAAATGTTCCAGACCAAAGTTGTATGGTTTCAAGGGATACATAAGATGGTGTCATTAGTTTCACCTTAAATAGTTGCTTGAAGGTCACGTAAAGGTCACCTTAAATTTTTTAAATAGAACCACTACTTTTTATTACATCTTCTTGTAGCTTATCTCGAGGGCTTTCCAAAACACTATAAGAAAATATTTTTTCATTAAGAACTTTTGGAATTATAAGGCTTGAAAGTTCTAGTATTTTGACATAAAATACAAAATATCTTGTAAAACATTAAGTTTGCGGTAATGTTACCTTAATACTTTTATGCACAGAATAATGAGACGAATCAATTGATATGAAAAAAAGACAGTTGCTTTTAAGAAAAAGTATGCAGATGCGTGTTGCAAATTACATATTTTTTCTTAAAGAAACTATGCTTTTTTTTATACCACGTGATTCGTCTCATTATTCTGTGCATAAAAGTATTAAGGTAACATTACCACAAAGTTAATGTTTTACAAGATATTTTGATTTTGTATTTTATGTCAAAATACTAGAACTTTCAAGCCTTATAATTCCAAAAGTTCTTAATGAAAAAATACTTTCTTATAGTGTTTTGGAAAGCCCTCGAGATAAGCTACAAGAATATGTAATAAAAAGTAGGTGGTTCTATTTAAAAAATTGAAGGTGACCTTAACGTGACCTTCAAGCAACTATTTAAGGTGAAACTAATGACACCATCTTATGTACCCCTTGAAACCAAACAACTTTTGTCTGAAACAATTTTTCCAATCTTTTTTACTTTAAGAGATATTCAGCTGAATCACTTAAAATGATACACCCTGTATATAATAAAAAAGCTGCGCAACGATACAGAAACTGTCGTTAAGGAGTTAGAGAATCCCCGTATAGATAGCCCATTTGGGCGACAGGCGATTTCTTAGATTTTTCGGTCGCCGTTTCGGCGGCGAGATAGCCCAAATGGCGATAAATCGCCCAATCTGGCAACCCTGCGACGGCTCGCAGGGCTGGATGTTGCCGGGATGGCGGCTCGCACCATGGTGTAATAAGACAGGTGAATCATTCCCGTGGATGCGCAGTAGTACGCGCTTCGACCAATCGCGTTTGGGTCCAATGCACCCGCGAAATTTGAATACGCAAACAATTACATATAATTAAAATGGATTTCTAATTAAGATTTGTGAAAGATTAATGTAAAAAATACGTGGAATTAGTGGTGAGTTAAACAATAACGTAATGAGACAAGTATTCATTTCCATGGATGCGCAGTAGTACGGATCTCGATCGACCATATTTAAATCCAAATACTAAAAGATTGCTGTCAGATTGCTATCAGATTGCTGTCAGATTGTGTTATCAAGGTAGTATATATTATGCAATATATAGCATAGCATATATTAGGTGCTTTCCATTTACACTCAAGTGAAGTGATTCACTCAGTTATGTGAGTATCCTTACTCGGAATGAATGACGTCATACCTGCTTATTTTGGTGATAAAACTATCTCATAACAATACAGGTTATTAACCTCACTTTTAATTTGAGTCTGTTAGACTCATTAAAGCACACGGTTTCGATTGTGTGCTGTAGCGTCACAAAAACTCAGTTGAATCTTACTTGCCAGCATCAAAAGGAACGTGCATTTAACTGAGTTATGACGTCACAAGTGAGATTTATCTGAGTTTTGATGTAAATGGAAAGCACCTATTATATGTAACTAGCTGATTACCCGGGCTTCGCCCGGGAGTCGTTTTTCTTAAAACGACTTCATTTATGTTTCAATATCCTTATTGTGAACAAACATAAGGAGTGTTCATAGATTAACCATGTCGTAACCAATCTTTTTCTACTCGGTCAATTATTTCCAGAAAAATTTGAAAAATTTTTGATACTGGTTTCCAAAAAGATCGATAACGAAAAATTATATACTTTATGGCACTCCCCGGGAAATTCTACTCCTGTTTTATATACAATTCTTTAAGATTCGGTCAATTATTTCCCGAAAAATTGGAAAAACTTCGGATACCGGTTTCAAAAAAGATGGATAACGAAAAACTATACAGTTTATAGCACTCCCCGGGAAATTCTACCCCTGTTTTATATACAATTCTTTAAGATTCGGTCAATTATTTCCTGAAAATTGGAAAAATTTCGGATACCGGTTCCCAAAAAGATCGGTAACGAAAAACTATACGCTCTATAACACTCCCCGAAAAATTTTACCCCTGTTTTATATACAATTCTTTAAGATTCGGTCAATTATTTCCCAAAAAATTAAAAAAAATTTTGATATCGGTTTTCCAAAAGATCGGTAACAAAAAATTATACATTTTATGGCACTCCCCGGGAAATTCTACCCCTGTTTTATATACAATTCTTTATAATTCGATCAATTATTTCCCGAAAATTTCGAAACTTCTGATACCGATTCCCAAAAAAATCGGTAACGAAAAATTATGTACTTTATAGCACTCTCCGGGAAATTCTACCCCTACTTTGTATGTACAATTCTTTGAGATATGATCATTCGGAACCGGTTTCCAAAAAAATCGGTAACAAAAAATAGTACACTTTATAGCATTCTCAAGGAAATTCTACCCCTGTAGAATTTCCTTGTAGTTCCCTACTTCATGTATAATTCTTTGAGATTTAATCAATTACGTCCCGAAAAATTAAAAAAACCGATTTCTAAAAAGATCGGTAATAAAAACTGTACACATTATGGCGCTTGCCGTAAAATTCTACCCCTACTTCATATACAATTCTTTCAGATTCGGTCAATTAATTCCCGACAAATTTGAAAAATTTCTATTACCGGCTTCCAAAAAGATCGGTAACAAAAAATTATACACTTTATAGCACTCTCCGGAAAATTTCACCCCTGTTTCATACGTAATTCTTTGAGATTCGGTCAATTATTTCAGGAAAAATTGAAAGAATTAAAAAAATCGGTTTCCAGAAAATCGGTAGCAATAAACTATACACTTTATGGCACTCCCCGGGAAATTCTACCCCGTTTCATGTACCCTTGATAAAAATTCGGTCCACTAACGAATAAGTAGTTTGCGGACAGACGGACGGACAAACAAACAGTCGGGTTTTATATAATAGTATGATATACTAGCTGGTTAAGGCCTTCACACACAAATCGACGGAAGACGTAAGACGTAAATCGTAAGGAAATCCACCAATCAGAGTCGACTATTCCCCTCTTTAAAAGGGAAGAAGAGGGGAATAGTCGACTCTGATTAGTGGATTTCCTTACGATTTACGTCTTACGTCTTCCGTCGATTTGTGTGTCCGGGGCTTTACCCGGGCTTCGCCCCGGAGGACATATGTAATAAGACACGCAAATAGTCTCTCTCTCTCTCTTCCTCTCTCTCTCTCCCTCTTCTTCTCTCCCTCTCTCCCTCTTCCTCTTCCTCTCCCTCTCTCTCTTTTTTTTCTCTCTTTCTTTCTCTCTCTTTCCTCCTCTCTCCCTCTCTCTCTCTCTCTGGAAAATTTCGTAACCAATTTCCAAAAAAATACCGGTTCCCAAAAAGATCGGTAACGAAAAACTATGCAGTTTATAGCACTCCCCGGGACATTCTACCCCTGTTTTATATACAAATCTTTAAAATTCGATCAATTATTTCCCGAAAAATTCGTCAAACTTCTGATACCAGTTTCCAAAAAGATCGGTAACAAAAAATTATATACTTTATAGCACTCCCCGGGAAATTCAACCCCTACTTTATGTACAATTCTTTGACATTCAGTCATTTGGAACCGGTTTCCAAAAAAATCGGTAACAAAAAATAGTACACTTTATAGCACTCCTCGGGAAATTTTACCCCTACTTCATATATAATTCTTTGAGATTCAATCAATTATTTTCCAAAAAATTTAAAAATTTAAAAAAATCGGTTTCCAGAGAATCGGTAGCAATAAACTATACACTTTATGGCACTCCCCTATCTCTCTTCCTCTCTCTCTCTCCCTCTTCTTCTCTCCCTCTCTCCCTCTTCCTCTTCCTCTCCTTCTCTCTCTTTTTTTTCTCTCTTTCTTTCTCTCTCTTTCCTCCTCTCTCCCTTTCTCTCTCTCTCTGGAAAATTTCGTAACCAATTTCCAAAAAAATACCGGTTCCCAAAAAGATCGGTAACGAAAAACTATGCAGTTTATAGCACTCCCCGGGACATTCTACCCCTGTTTTATATACAAATCTTTAAAATTCGATCAATTATTTCCCGAAAAATTCGTCAAACTTCTGATACCAGTTTCCAAAAAGATCGGTAACAAAAAATTATATACTTTATAGCACTCCCCGGGAAATTCAACCCCTACTTTATGTACAATTCTTTGACATTCAGTCATTTGGAACCGGTTTCCAAAAAGATCGGTAACAAAAAATAGTACACTTTATAGCACTCCTCGGGAAATTTTACCCCTACTTCATATATAATTCTTTGAGATTCAATCAATTATTTTCCAAAAAATTTAAAAATTTAAAAAAATCGGTTTCCAGAAAATCGGTAGCAATAAACTATACACTTTATGGCACTCCCCGGGAAATTCTACCCCTATTTCATGTACCCTTGATAAAAATTCGGTCCACTAACGAATGAGTAGTTCGCGGACAGACGGACAGACGGACGGACGGACGGACGGACGGACGGACGGACGGACAGACAAACAGTCGGGTTTTATATAATAGTATGATATGATATGATTTTTTTCTCCTACATATAGAAACCATGCCAGCGTGTTGTGTGCACAATTGCAAAAGTCGCACAGACTGTACGTATGTACACAAGAAATATAAAATTGTTTCGTTTCCCAAAAGAATTAACTATACGCCAGCAATGGCTTGAAGCCTGTAGAAGAAATGAAAAAGAAATAAAAATTGATTCTGGTAAGTATATGTGTGCGTATGTGTATAATATTACTTGTTTTTAACCTGTTAATATTTTAGCAAGAATATGCAATCTTCATTTTGAAGAGGATTGTTTTGAAATGAAGTGGACAAAGCCATGTTCAACGAATATAACAAAGAAACAGATGTGTAGGTTGAAAAAGAATTCTATACCTACTTTAATGTTAAACGTGGAACAAAGACGAAGAAAAACTAGAGATGAAACAGATATAATAGCAAGTAAAAAGATAAAATTAGCGTAAGTAGTAATTCCTATTTATAAATATATAAATTTATTGTGTGTGTGTGTGTGTGTGTGTGTGTGTGTGTGTGTGTACTACCTTATGCATTAAAGTATAGAGGTATTTTTCCTAATATTTTAACAATTAAATATTATACACTTGTCTCTGAACGATTTACGTATATTTTTCTTAATGAAATTACAGCATTTCAGGTTGTCGTAATTGAGAGGCACTATGCGTATTTGAGTATTTGAGTTATATAGTAATGTATAACAATAATGACTTTCAACTGTGACAATGTGAAATACTATTACTTCATTGAGAAAAATATATGCAAATAGTTTTAGGACCGAATATATATCTAAGTAAATCCTATATGCTTAAGTATCTTAAAGTAAAATATAGGATAGCTTGTAAAATATGTACATACATGTACTTCTGAGGAAATGAAAAGAACATTAGACATATTGTAAAACAGGTATAGTCGCATTAATAACTTTTTCAGAGAAAGAACAAGTATGTCGACAAATACTGAACTTTTAAAATGCATACAAGGAAAACAACTGATCAAGATACGTAAAGATGTATCAAACAGTTCGAAAGACACAAAACAGCAAAAAGATGCAAAGGAGAGATTCGAAAGTGGAGATATTTTTGAATCAAATGTTGCAGAAGAAGAGAGCACAACGTATGCACAAATTTATGTTTTTGTCCTCATTACATTCTTCTCTCTCTCTCTCTCTCATTACATATATACATATATCGATATATTAAAATACAATTGTGTTTTTTTGCAGAAATGAAATAATTGTTCACGAAACAGATCAAAATAAAGAAACATTACTGAGGCTATTGAAAAAAGCAGAAGAAGAAAAAAATAAACTTTTAGAGGAACGACAAGAACTTATTGGAAAAAATCAACAATTAAGTTTACATATTAAAGAATTAGAAACAAATCTCGTGCAAAAGTCGAATACCAATGATCAAATGGCATTTGATAAACAGAAACAGGTGGAAGAAATGGTTAATAAAGTTTTGCGAAAAGTATTTACTGTTGGACAAATTAAAATATTAATGTCGCAAAATGAAAATATTCGGATTCGATGGACGCCAGAGGATATTACATCTGCTATAGCGTTACGATCGCTAAGTTCAAAGGCATACCGATATTTACGAGACGTAAAAAAAATTCCACTACCGTGTTTAACAACTCTACATAAGTGGTGTTCATCTTTCAACATTCCACCCGGAATTTTGAAAGATGTCTTTAAAATAATGAAAGAAAAAGGACAGAATTTTAGTATAGAACAAAGATTAATTGTATTAACATTTGATGAATTATATATATCAAATAAAGTAGACTTAGATCGCAAGGAACAAAAAATTTATGGGCCACATAAAACATGCCAATTCGTAATGGTCCGAGGGCTATTCGATAAATGGAAACAGCCGATATACTATGACTTTGATAAGTCAATGTCTGCAGATACTTTGCTGACAGTGATAAAAAGTCTTTACGAAATAAATTATATAGTTGTAGCTGTAACGTGCGACATGGGACCTACAAATATAAAATTATGGAACGAATTGAACGTTGGAATAAATATTTCAACACATTCCGGAAAAAGAAATGTGAAACAAGACATCGAGAAATTAAATTATATTGCACATCCAGCTGATAACAGTTTAAAAATATATTTTTATGCAGATGTTCCTCACTTGTTAAAATTGGCCAGAAACAACTTATTTGACTCTGGTTTTAAAGTGCAAGGAAAATTATTGAACAAGAGCTGTTTGGAGGAGTTACTGGCAATTAATGCTGGAGATTTGAAAATAGCTCACAAGTTAAGCAGAGCACACCTGGATGTCCGAGGAACACAGAGGCAAAACGTTAGAATGGCAGCACAAGTCTTTTCAAATAAAAATGCGTCAGCAATTCAGTGGTGCGGAGAGAAAAAATTACTTGCTTGCAATTATTGGAAAGAAACTGCTAATGTGCTGAAATTATTCAATGATTGGTTCGATATTTTCAACAGCAAACTGAAATATGGTCATAATGGCTCGCATGCATACGGAGTAAATTTAGAAGAGCAGAATAAAATAATTGATAACATGAATCAATTTATAGCAGAAATGCGAGTTGGAGAAAGGTTAACATTACTACAATTCGGTATAGTTAAACAATTCTACAATTCCAAAAAGGAATTTTAATATCGAACAAATCTCTAGTCGAAATGTTTCTATATCTTAAAGAAAAATATTCATCTGAGGCGTTCCAAATGGAATATCTGTTCACGAACCGATTAAATCAAGACATACTGGAAAATTTATTTTCCTATTTGAGAATGATGGGTGGAGGAAACGATCATCCGTCACCTGTAGAATTAAAAAATCGATTAAAGTGGTACATACTAGGGAAACATTCCGGATATTCTATTTCACCAGACGAAAATACTGCGGGAGATAACAGTTCCACAATTCTTTAGTAGTATGGAAGATACGAGTAATGATGAAGTATATGAACCATCATGTTCACTTGGTATATCAGTAAATGATGAAGTCTTTGATGACAATGAAGGAAAAGAAGAAGAAGAAATGCTTATGAAAATGTCTGAAGAAGAGGAAATAGAAAATGAAATTGAAGAAATATTAATGGGAAAAGATAATGATATAGAACAGAGAGAGGCAGAAAACAGTGAAGGTAAAAAAATTGAAATATTTATCTTTATTAATATTTTATTGAAATATTTATTTTTATTTATCTTTATTGAAATATTTATCTTTATTTGTTATTTCTATTTTCTACAACCGATGGGTAAGCTGACAGTTAAATTATATGTCTGTCTACAAATAGAATATTTATCTCTATTCGGTTTAGTATACAATTAACATTTTGTATTGTTAAATTATGTTTCTAATTTTCTATTTGTTCATGTCGGTACTTTCTATTTATTATTTCATTTTTAGCAATAAACTTAAGTAGTTACGAACCTACTTTACAAGAATTACAATTATTAAAAAATTTTGAACAAATATAACAGCAAATGAAATAATAGAACAAAATGCTTTATTGTACATTGCTGGTTATGTTGCACACCGTTTTCGGAATTCGTACAGCACTTTGGGTTCCCCTACTAAGACATTTTTTCATATGCCGCCTGATTGGCTTTCCTTTGTATCCCGAGGAAACTGCATGTATCCTAGTCCAGAATTCCAAAGAGCAGCAGAAATTATGAATATTGAATTTGTGCAATTCCACGGCAATTTCTTTAATAAAGAAAAATATATATTTGATAAGTTAACAGACATAGTATGTACAAAAATTGGCAATAGTTTTCCCAGAAAAGTAATTGCATGCCTTGTACATACTCGAACATATATTCGATTAAGAGTAATAAATAAGGAAATTGCCGACAGTAATTTGATTAAAAAGAGAGGCAAAAAGACATATAAAATATGCAATAAGAAAAATATTAATATGCAATAGACGCTATAATATAGGAAAAATATATTTTGTAGATTCTCAGGTACCAACTGTTAATTTGAAATCTATATGCATAATTTATGCTGAGTCAAGAAAAAAATTGATATAATATAAAAAATAACTTATAACTTGACTCAGGTAAAATTATGGATTATAATCATTTATCTGTATCTGAACAATACGTATGCTAATAAGAAAATATGAGATTAGGAGAAAACTGGCAGTAGTATAGAATAATACGTATTGTTCTCAATTAAAAATTCTGACGCTTATATTTATGGATTTTATTTTCTAGGATATCATGCCATACGTGATTTTGGAACAAGGCAATTGAATTATCTCTACTCCAAAAATAAAAGTTTGAACCACTAAAACAATTAATACATTTCGTTTATTTATTTCCTTTAGTAAAGTAATATGTTTATTATATGTATATATAAAATAAGAATATATATATAATATATTTATAAAAATGGACAATAATTTTTCTTATTGCGAGAATTATTTTTTACTCATTTTTTATTATTTCAGGTTTTTATTATTTATATATTGTACTTTATTGCAAATCTTAATTTTACATTTATTTTATTCATGTAATTATATTTTATTTATGTCATGTCATTAATTTTGTATTCAAATTTCGCGGGTGCATTTGGACCCAAATGTGATTGGTTGTTCCATCAAGCCACCGCCATTATGCGCAATGTTTCACCTGTCTTATTACACCATGGGCGGGACCACGCTGAGCTCCCCCGCGCGCGCGCGCCAGTGTCCCTAGCCCTATCAGGTGCTGCGCCCTGGCACGCTACCATGAAGAATAGAGATAAGGAGGCCGAACTATATGTATCGGACATGCGACGAAAATCGAAGCTCGGTAATAGTACCTATAGGTACCTATAGGTGGCATTGCAAGTGCAAAGTACCAGAATCCCTATGGCTTGAAGAGGAGGACAGATTGCAGGTTAATGGGGAGTTAAAATCGTGCACATGCAAAATAACTCCGGCAGAGAGAAACCTGAGAGAGGCCATCCCGGCATTTTTCGTCAATTTTTCTGTGTCGCATTTTCCGACGCGCCGCCTGAGAAAGTGCAACTCAACTACGTCGTTTCGCTCGGTAACCGCACATGGTTTGCGTCCGTGCTAATGGTTCGTGTCCGAACTAGCCAGTTAAGAGGGGATATGCTGCGGCCGCGGCGCACAGTGGAGCCGTTTGCGCGAATCGCGGAAAAAATTATGTTACTTGTGAAATATGCAATGAATGATCATAGAACCTTTCAATGTTGACTTATAAAAATTGCAAAAGTGTATATTTATTAAAAATTAATGATAGGAACAAGTATTTGATTGAAATTAAATAAAAATTCAATTTACATTTAATTTACGTATAAGAGCAAAGTAATTCTTGCGTCTCATCGCTTAAGTCTAAATTTTTTTGATGTGGTTTACTTCTTAAACTAGTTATTAACGGATCGGATGACACGAGCATCATATGCATAACATCTTCATTTGTAAACAGACGGCTACATTTTCTACTATGATTAAGTCGATATATCGTTTATAGTCTTTATTTCTTGCCTCTTGAGCTTCTTCCGATAATGTCCCAACAGGTAACGCTGCATTTTCCGAGGCATTTTCTATAATTTCCTTACCGTGAAGAAGAATTTTATGAACGGTAATTGGCATAAAGTACCAAGAATATTTTTCAATAAATATATATTTCCGCTGCCTTGTACGCATAAGAACCGAATTTTTCTGAATTTATTTCTTCACCACAATTAATCGTTTGTAATATTGTGGAAAATCTTCTGATCAATTCCTCGTCAACTCCAGTTATTTCTGCTGTGATTTTTGGATCAGCAAAAAATCGTCGAGAAGTATTTCCGTCATTAGATGATCCGGAACCTTGTTTAACGATGTCTACCCTCAGTCCAAGTTTATTATAAAAAGCGTTTTGTATTCTTTTTTTTTGTTTCTTCTTTTGAACGCGTGTTTCTGGCGTTGTTGACCACTTATTCTTGAAAGACAAATTGTAGGCAATATGTAATATACATTCCATGAATTTGATTCGTGCGTGCAAGGGTGACATTCCTAATTTGAGTGCTTCTTTTCTTTGTTAGACCTTTTATTAATTTCTGTTAAGTTGTTCATTTGAGATAGTTTGGAACCGCAAATGAAGCACGAAGATGATGAAGGCGTGTGGGTTACAGCTTGAGCTACCTTACCGTCTATCATCGTAAATATCATTTGATGATTTATTTTGAATGTGGTCCAAACTTTTCTATTTCTGTTTCTCGTAATTGAGCAATTTCGTCATCCATACGTTGCTTTTCACTTTTTATTTTTTCAGCAGTTTCTTTTGTGTATTCAAATTGTATTGCTCTGCAATATCTCGTTGAAGAAGGTCGATCATTATACCAAATAATAATATTTTTATCGTAAAATGAAGTAAGACGTAAGGGCACCATCTGTGACTAGTTAGTGCCAATTGTTATAAAAGACTTTTGCAGCAACAATGCACTCGAAACAACAATTATCCGTTGCGTTCCTTTCTCCTTTCAAGACATGAAAAGCTTTTCCATCTCCTATCAAGAATTAGTCACAGATGATGCCCTTACGTCTTCATAACCCACACGCCTTCATCATCTTCGTGCTTCATTTGCGGTTCCAAACCATCTCAAATGAACAACTTAACAGAAATTAATAAAAGGTCTAACAAAGAAAAGAAGCACTCAAATTAGGAATGTCACCCTTGCACGCACGAATCAAATTCATGGAATGTATATTACATATTGCCTACAATTTGTCTTTCAAGAATAAGTGGTCAACAACGCCAGAAACACGCGTTCAAAAAGAAGAAACAAAAAAAAAAGAATACAAAACGCTTTTTATAATAAACTTGGACTGAGGGTAGACATCGTTAAACAAGGTTCCGGATCATCTAATGACGGAAATACTTCTCGACGATTTTTTTGCTGATCCAAAAATCACAGCAGAAATAACTGGAGTTGACGAGGAATTGATCAGAAGATTTTCCACAATATTACAAACGATTAATTGTGGTGAAGAAATAAATTCAGAAAAATTCGGTTCTTATGCGTACAAGGCAGCGGAAATATATATTTATTGAAAAATATTCTTGGTACTTTATGCCAATTACCGTTCATAAAATTCTTCTTCACGGTAAGGAAATTATAGAAAATGCCTCGGAAAATGCAGCGTTACCTGTTGGGACATTATCGGAAGAAGCTCAAGAGGCAAGAAATAAAGACTATAAACGATATATCGACTTAATCATAGTAGAAAATGTAGCCGTCTGTTTACAAATGAAGATGTTATGCATATGATGCTCGTGTCATCCGATCCGTTAATAACTAGTTTAAGAAGTAAACCACATCAAAAAAATTTAGACTTAAGCGATGAGACGCAAGAATTACTTTGCTCTTATACGTAAATTAAATGTAAATTGAATTTTTATTTAATTTCAATCAAATACTTGTTCCTATCATTAATTTTTAATAAATATACACTTTTGCAATTTTTATAAGTCAACATTGAAAGGTTCTATGATCATTCATTGCATATTTCACAAGTAACATAATTTTTTCCGCGATTCGCGCAAACGGCTCCACTGTGCGCCGCGGCCGCAGCATATCCCCTCTTAACTGGCTAGTTCGGACACGAACCATTAGCACGGACGCAAACCATGTGCGGTTACCGAGCGAAACGACGTAGTTGAGTTGCACTTTCTCAGGCGGCGCGTCGGAAAATGCGACACAGAAAAATTGACGAAAAATGCCGGGATGGCCTCTCTCAGGTTTCTCTCTGCTTATACTTACAATTGAAGTGTGTGCAAATGGAATCGCATTGGTTTTTAAAGAAATTTTGCCACGACTCATGATGTGTTTTATTCCACCTGGTAAAATAGTTTGATAATTTCTTATGATGTCCTCCTCACGAAAATGGAGTTCACAAAGGAAATCAGAATCTTTGGCTGCACGACCGATAACTTCTTCCCATTTCTTTCGAAGAGAAAGACTCTAATAAAAATTAAGAAGATGTTCTATAGTGATCTTTCTCTCCAAAAAACTCGACACAAATATATTTCAATATTAGAATAAATACCTTGTTTGGGAATTTGAACAAACTTTTATTAGGTATATTAAGCAATGTATTTTTTTTCCTTTCACAAGCACGCCCTGATTTGCAATCAGGATATGCACACACTTTTGTCATTTTTCTATGCACTAATAAAAACTCACAATTTGTCGAAAACCAACATCAATAGAGAAACCGTAAACATTTTCTTGAAAACCAAAACAGAACTAACACACGGACGAAAGTTCGTGTAGGTGTGAGTCCTGAGAGACGAAAGCGCAACCTTGCGGAGCATTACCAAACTACTATCTGGCTCGGCATTCAGTCGCACATTTTGACGATTTCTCCATGCTAGTTCGGCCTCCTTATCTCTATTCTTCATGCACGCTACCGATCCTCCTAGGCGACTGTCGCGCCTTACTAGGGCGTCCCTTGTCACTGCTCCCATCCGTCGGCGGTAGATTTAAAGCCCGCCTACGTGAGACCGGCTGTCCAGGCCGCGACTCATCGTCCGGTTTCTCGACGGCCAGGCCGGCCGGGCCCTGGCTCGTCTACCGGTGGCGGTACACCGGTGGTGGCACCGTTCCTTGACGGGAACCTTCGTCGGGGCGTCCCCCTCTTCGGGTCCTCCGTATTCGGGCTGCAGTGCTCTCGTGCCGCTGGTGACGCCTTGACAGGCCAGCTGATTTTCCGGCTGTGGGCTCCAGCGTGACCCGCCCGTCGACCGTCCGCCCTTGGAAGCTTCCTGCTGTCCAGCCGTAAGTCCCTCGATGCGGCATATGCCGTTACAACGCCGTGACCCTGGCCATCTGCTCCGCACTCCCTCGACCTGTAACGCTCGCAACAGATCTTAATCCTAACCTAAATGTTCGCCCTCCGCCCGCCCCGGGCGGAGGCACCATCCCTGACGCCTCCCTCGGCCGAGCTCCCATCTGGGGTGAGGGACGTGACATTTGTCACGTCACAACTTTTACGCCCAAATTTGAGAGTTAACACTCAAAGGGCGTAAGTTTAGTGTTTGTCATCAAAGTTAAGTGTCAACACTTAAATTTAGGTGTAGATTGAGTGTTGACCATTAACGTTTAGGTAAGTGTGGGTTTAATTTTCAATGATAAATGTGTATTGGGAGTTTATTCTCAATGATAAGTGTAGGTTGGGGATTAAGCCTCAATGTTTAGTGTAGGTTGGAGATTGATCCTCATCGTTGGATGTTGGTTTGGTGTTAACAGGGGGTTAACCTTTAATGTTCTATGTCGATTTAATCAGTGTCGCCATGATCCCTTTATCGTTGGGTGTCGTTTAAATGTTATTGTGTTAATCTTCGTTAAGTGTCAATTGACGGCTTGGTTTATTGGAAAAGTGTTTCAGATAAAAGTTGAAAGGTTTGAAGGGGGCCAATAGACAATCTTATTGGATTTTGGATTCACGGCCTGTATTGAGCTCAATAGGGCCTAAGTCAAATTTTTTAATAATAAAAAAAATCACGCGTGTGGTCGCCACGCGCGTTAGAAGTGAAACTTCTGAAGGCAAGGCTTTGCCATAACTTTTCTGAAATTAATACAAAAACAATGCACCGGAATTAGCTTGGGAATTAGTCACTCCAAGCCGCCCGCAACTCGAAAATATAGTGTTATACGCAGTTCTCACTATATCCGTCTTGCCAGTGCCGTACGCCTGATCGAACTTTCGTGACGCGTTTTCGAGTTGCAAAATCGAATTTACTTACCGATCCAAAAGGAGTTTCACTTTGTACGCCTATTGGTCGAATTTTCGTTACATTTTCCGTGTCGCACAATCGAACTTACTACCGTACCAAAGAAGTTTCATTTCATACGCCTATTCGTCAAATTTTCGTTACACTTTTCGTGTTGCACAATCGAACTTACTACCGTACCAAAGAAGTTTCATTTCGTACGCCTATTGGTCGAATTTTCGTTACACTTTCCGTGTCGCACAATCGAACTTACTACCGTACTAAAGAAGTTTAATTTCGTACGCCTATTGGTCGAATTTTCGTTACACTTTTCGTGTCGCATAATCGAACTTACTACCGTGCCAGAAGAAGAACCGTCTCGCCAACGCCGTACGCCTATTGGTCGAATTTTCGTCACATTTTCCGTGTCGCACAATCGAACTTACTACCGTACCAAAGAAGTTTCATTTCGTACGCCTATTGGTCGAATTTTCGTTACATTTTCCGTGTCGCACAATCGAACTTACTACCGTACCAAAGAAGTTTTATTTCGTACGCCTATTGGTCGAATTTTCGTTACAAAAGAAGTTTCATTTCGTACGCCTATTGGTCGAATTTTCGTTACACTTTCCGTGTCGCATAATCGAACTTACTACCGTGCCAGAAGAAGAACCATTTCGCCAACGCCGTATGTACGCCTATTGGTCAAATTTTCGTTACACTATTTGTGTCGCACAATCGAACTTACTACCGTACCAAAGAAGTTTCACTTCCGTTACACTTTTTCGTGTCGCGAATCGAATTCACTACCATGCCTAAAGAAGTTTCACTTCAAAAACCCCTATTTTTTATTGTACCATCTTTGTCTATTAATTAATTTGAACAACTTTTGTTTGAAAAATTCTTTTATTTGCTTAATACTTTTTGAGATATTCAAGGAAAACTTGGTAACTTTTTCAATATTTAGCTTGTAATATCTTGATGATTGTTTGCCAGAGAAAAAAGTGGTACAGAGGACTTTTTAACTTAATTTTATTTCAAAAATGTGCTGTTGCAATAGTATACTCCAATTTTTTTAAAATATTTGTGTATGCATTTTCTTGGAGTGTTTACAAATATTTAAAAAAATTGGAGTGCTATTGTAGCAGCATATTCTGTGGCGGTCAGCCATCCGCCACAAGCGCGCGTCAAGTAGATGACCAATCAGAAGGCTGCCGCAAGTCGCCTGCGGCAAAATCAAAATTTGTGATTAGTCAACGCACTCTGCCGCATGGCGTTTCCGCGTCTATGGAGTCTTAAGGTGGAAGCACATAAAATTGCAGGAGCCATAAGCAGAAGGCAGAAGCCATATGCGCATGCGCTATGGTATCTGTAGAGCTCTACAGATACCATAGCGCATGCGCATATGGCTTCTGCCTTCTGCTTATGGCTCCTGCAATTTTATGTGCTTCCACCTTTAGCATGACTGTCGGGTGGGTGCGTACGGGTGCGCATAGGTGCGTAGGTGCATAAAAAACTTTATATTAAATAATTTTGAGAAATGGTGAGATGTTGCTTTTACCAAAGCATCCAAAAGAAAGGATGTGGGCGAACATATCATAAGTAAGTATAAATCGAATAATCTATACACAACATTTATGAAATGTGACAACTACAGGTTATGTTGTTTTCGGGTTTGTCAATTAATTATTTTCACATTTCATAGATTAGATTGCTAAAGAAAACTAGTTATTGAAATATTTAACACTTTGTTCTATTCTGTATATGATCCATCTTTTACAGATTTCCTTTAGCAGATATATTTCTACTAGACAATGAGTTAACAATATACCCTTAAAGCATTGGAAACCTAGTAAAGAAAGCTTGTTGTGTTCAGATCACTTTACTGAGGACTGTTTTGATAGATCTGAATTTATAGAGTACGCTTGAAGCGTAAGGCTGAGTTTCCACTGAGCGCGTCACGCGTCGCGTCGTCACAAGTTAACCAATCAAAACATCCCATTTCATTACATTTTTGTGACGGGATCGAAATGGGATGTTTTGATTGGTTCAACTCGGACGACGCGATGCGTGACGCGCTCAGTGGAAACTCAGCCTAAGGCTGAGTTTCCACTGAACGCGTCACGCGTCGCGTCGTCACAAGTTAACCAATCAAAACATCCCATTTCATTACATTCTTGTGACGGAATCGAAATGGGATGTTTTGATTGGATGACGCGACGCGTGACGCGCTCAGTGGAAACTCAGCCTAATAGTTCCAACTCGTTTCGGAGATCCCCCAGGATCTTGTGTAATATGCAAACGCAAGCGTTCGCATCAATCTCTTTATTCATTCTTCAGGTATATTCTCCAAATGTTGTATTATTTGACATTAGTTCTACAGTTTTACATTTTATTTATATTTATTCGATATTTATTCTATTTAGGTTTCTCCTAGAAAACCCAGAACTCCTTAATAAATGGTTGGAGAATATGAATATGCTAAACTGGAGGCCTACTGAAACTAGTTGTTTATGTTCAAGTCACTTTGAAGCATCTTGTTTAAAAAAAGTCTTAATAACAATATTGAAACTAATTATTCAGATGATGCTACAGAGTATTTATTGCATAAAAATGCTTTGAGATTAATTGTAACTAAAAGCAGGGATAATTTGATACCTCCATCGTTAGGCGTATATACACTAGCTTTAGCGACAGAGAAATTGTTCAGAAGGGCAATAAATTGCAATAGAGGTAAAGTTCCAACTGAGCCTCAATTTGGTGCTATTGTTACGTCAGAACCCCGGAATTTAGGTACATTGGTTTGACGGATAGCGAAGGAAAGGCTATCCGTGGGAGGGGGTAAAGGAAGACGTAACGAGATCTCTATGGTATCTTGGGTTCACACTGGAAGAGCGCGTGCCTCGAGTCAAATGCACTTTTCGGGAAAACTCTAGTCGTGGGTCAACGTCCAGAAGGGACGCCTACTGAGAGTTTTTGTGCACTCGCGGTCCTGTTTTCGGTCAAGGATAATATCCCTATTACCGGGGATCGGACCTTGTGCGATTTAGAGAGGTAGTGAGAGATGAGGTTTTATTTATAAATGAATAAACATTGAGTTTATTTTAATCAAATAATTAGAACATTTATTGTAAAAGGAATAGAACAAATATTTTTACAAATTGAAGAATCATTATTGTATATAATAATACGTGGAAGTGTGGTGTGTGTGTGTGTGTGGATTGACATTTGTCCTGGTACAAATTCGGAAGATCGGGGAGGATTTTTATAAAGATCGATATTCTGCTCGTCAACGATACATTTGGTGACTAGATTGTGAAGAATAAGTGTTGACTATGTATGTGTGAATATATAAAAACGAGGGTTCAAACATTAATTTGGTAACATAGTTATCGGAATAAAATATTTAAATTTATTCTAGAGAAATAGTCAGTTATAAATTCATGATTACGTAAGGGGCTATGATTACGATACAATGATTGATTAACGGATAGTTATAAATTTATACATTCATACACTATTTCTATAGTAGAGGATGGGGAACGCGGGGAGGATTCCTCGAGTACTTCGATACTTGAGTCGGAAAAGGAGGGAGAGGGTGATCGGTCACGATAGAGGGTGGTGGAACTAGAGGGGGAAGGAATTCCGTCGAAAGGAACAGGGGAGAAGTTGCAGGGTGATCTCTCCCGGAACTCCGCAAGTTCCTCGGAAGGAACTGGAGAGTAGGAAGGTTCAAAAAGGGGGGAAGATTCTGGGACACCCGATACGCAAGGGAACAACAGGCAGATGAGGGAGATCGGGAAGAGGGAGAATCGGGGATAGCGAGTTCGATATGCGGAGACCGTTCGCGTCTTAGAAATGAAGCTAGGAGCTGTCGCTCCACTATGCGGGCGCGCCTGTTCCGAATTAGCCGATTGCGGATAGTTATTTCCAAAGACTTGCGGCGGTGGATTTTCGACTTCACTAAAATTATTTTATGATTTTGAATTTGAAAAAAGAGGGAGTTTTAAAGATGATTTTATACTTATATATATAAATATATATACGTGTTCTCGTGTATGGTATTCACACACATATATATATATATATATATATATATATATATGTATACTGTAGGGATGTTTGTAGATAACCGAGCGGGTATCTCGGACTTACTGTTGACGGTTGTGATCGGGGAGTCTCTGAGGTGACTGCGGCGGATTCTTCCGGAGGTAGGTTTGGCTCGGTTCTGTGATGTGTCTTGACGCGCATAGAATCGACTCGCGACGCGGCAGAAATCTGGTTTCACTTGAGGAATACAGCTGGATGATAGTTGACAAGTACGGCTGGTAAATATAATTTTAAGACGTCTCGGACTGGATCAGAAGTGACTCCAAGTGCGCAAAGTCGCGATTTTTATACAAAATTAAGGAGGCGGGATTATGTTTTAATCCGATTTGATTGGGTGGAGTTCTCTTCTGATCGTGACGTAGGTTTCAATTTTCCGCCTATTCCGTGGCGAGTATCTTCAAAAATCATCATTGCCTATGAGCAATTTTTAATTAGCGGCTATTCATTGGCGAGTACGTTATCATCTTGCCCTTTGACAGTCCCTTCCAGAGTCTTAATTTTATCAATCGCCGCGAGGCGTGGGTCTTAGGTCAAATCTGCGTTTCACGGAAAAGCGTGAGATCAGCCCTTCCGTGACCCGAGAGGTCACCCAGATCCTTATGGCGTTTTTAATTTATTGCGCCCTTTGCCACGAAATTTCGAGATAATTGAAATTTCGTGCTTCATTTCGTGGAATTAGATGGAATGCGACAAACAAGTCTATAATTTGCCTATTTTATTAGGTTTGAGTCTTTTGGAAGATTTCGTCATTTACCATTTAATGAGCGATGACAGTTGGAGTGCATCCGCTTCGTCAATTGATAGCCGCTATTTTATGGTTTCCGTCTGTTTTGTGTGATGAGATGAGTGATTCCACGAAAGAAGGAAATCGTGGAGTCAACAGGACGTAACACTATGTTATGCTCAAAGATATATATTGAGAGAATTGTTGTTAGATTCTAGGAGTAATCTTTTTCCTAATTTAAATACTCATATATTTGATGATACGACTTGTTAGTGGACCGCTCGAGGTTTTCGCGCGCCGCGCCGAGGACAGCACAAAAAATAGTCCGCTTCTTTTGATAATGTAACAAGAGTCAATTTATTTAAAGTTGGTTACAATATCTTAATCTTCGCGTTGCAATATCGCACTCGCTATTTCGCAACTTCGCACTCGCTACGATTCGACTCCGGTTTTTCGATGTCGACAAATACAAGTGTCGCGTACGAATTGCTATGGCTCACTGGGCTCCCGGCCGGAGTAAGCGAAACGATCGCGGCCGGAGCTCCGAACTTTTCCGCGAGGAATTTCGAGACGTGAGATACGCTGATTGGCTCCAAATCGTCGAGCGACCAGACTATTGGTCGCAGTCCGTGCGATCACGCGATGTACACCTGCGAGCCGGGCGCTAGCAAAAACACCAAAAAAAAAGGGGGGAAGGCAAATGCTCGCGGTTTGGAGCAAATCGAGCGTTCTCGAATATTTACGCTGCTCGCTTTCAACGCGAGCGTTAGATTCTCAACATGCCGCCCGCCTCGTATTCAACGGAATGCGAAACAAACGGGGGTGAACGAGGTCGCATAGGTGCGCACACAAATGAGCTGACGTCTTATGATACAAAGATTTATATACACTATATACATAAACTATTTTGCACAATGTTCTTAAGTCTAATGAGGGACAAAATAGTCGTAGTTTAACGTTATTCTACGGGTCCCATGGGACAGTTAGACGTAGGTAACCGGCAGATCTGCGTTATTGGTCGCTTCAACTCGGAATTGGCGGTGCGTAATGTAACGACGCGAACGCGACCGTCAAGTCCGGGATGGACTTGTTGAATCCTTGCAAGTTCCCACTTCGAAGGAGGAAGGAGGTTATTTTTTAGTAAAACTAACTCGTCAACCTTGAGATTATCGTGAGATTCGGTCCATTTGACGCGCTGTTGCAATGAATGTAAGTAGTCCGACGACCAAGAACGCCAGATCTGTTCGACCATGAGTTGCACGTGTTGCCATCGCGACAATCGATTCGCATTGATTTCGAGTAATGATTCCTCCGGTGCGCTGGTGAGCGGTCGACCGATGAGGAAATGACCAGGCGTCAACGCGGTAAAGTCGGACGGATCGTCGCTGAGTGGAGAAATCGGTCGAGAGTTGAGGCACGCCTCTATCTTACATAAAATCGTCACAAATTCCGAGCGAGATAGAGTACGAGCACCAATCACCCGCTTGAGATGGTGCTTAAAGCTTTTAACGCCAGCCTCCCAAAGCCCGCCGAAATGTGGTGCAGCCGGGGGCACAAAATGCCACTTCACACCGTCGTTAGCGAGGATTTCTTTGAGGGAAGGGTTATTCATAAGCGAGCGAAAGCTGCGTTGGAGCTCGCGGTCCGCACCCCGAAAGTTCGTGCCATTATCGCTGTACATGTCCGTTGGCAGTCCGCGTCGACTGACAAACTGATGAAATGCGGCAAGGAATCCCTCGGAGGAGTAATCCTCTACACACTCGAGGTGGATCGCCTTAGTGGCAAGACAAACAAAGACCGCTACGTAATGTTTGCTCCCTTTTTGACCACGGCCGACCACGGGGGTAATAATCATCTGTCCGGCGTAATCTATGCCCGTGTGAGAGAAAGGAGGAGAGGGATTGACTCGGGGATTCGGGAGATCACCCATTAATTGCGTCGGGGTTTTCGCGGAGTATCGAAGGCATGTAACACATTTATGGATGTGAGATTTGATCATGCTTTGCGCCGAAATTATCCAATAAGTTTGACGGAGACATCTAAGCGTGAGTTGTGTCCTGGAGGGAGCGTCGGTGAGCTTGATCGATCAAAAGTTCAGAAATATGATGTCGCGGGAGTATGACTGGGTGTCGCTCATTGTAACTCAGCGCTGTTTTCGAGCCGCCCGCCCAGCCGGATTAATAGATCTTTCCCGATAAATGGGTGGAGAGAGCGTAAGGGACTTGTTCGCGATACTGCGGCATGAAGGTTTTAAGGTTTTCAAGTCATCAGAAAAACATGTCGCTTGTACCAATCGAAGTCAAAAGACAGAAGCTTCGTGGATCTCTTCGGCGGTCAGAGGCGACTTGACGATCGCCGAAGAGGCGACCTTATTTTTTAAATTTTGAACGAAACGGCGAATGTATGCGGTAATACGAAGAAGTCGGATCCAGCTCGAGCAAGAGGTGGGCAGATCTCACTCAGGAGTTGGATCGACGAGATGAACGGTAGCCTTACGCGCTTCGGAAGATACCGTTTGCAAAGTTTCCTTTCCGATAGGAGTCGGGAGAATCGGCCACGAGGCCGGGGATTTTCTAAGCCACGGGGGGCCAAACCACCATAATTCATGGTGGACGAGGTCGACAGCAGTAGAGCCGCGAGAAGCGCAGTCGGCAGGATTGTCGTGAGAACGGACGTGCTGCCAACGTACTGACGGAAGGCGCATCTGCACCTCGGAGACGCGGTTCGCGACATAGGAATTCCATTTAGATGGATGTTGCTGAATCCAAGCCAATGCGATTCGGGAATCAGTCCATCCGAATAATAAAGCTCGCGGGAAGCGCAGGGAATTTCTTACCCAATCTAACAACCGAGTTAATAGAACGACGGCGTTCAGTTCTAATTGTGGAACGCTGACGGTTTTTAACGGCGCGACCTTCGTTTTGGCCGCAAGGAGAGTAACCTGAATATTCTTGGTAGAATGCACGATTCGGAGGTAAACGACCGCGGCGTAAGCTCGAATGGACGCGTCCGCGAATCCGTGTAATTCAACTTCGAGTTTATCTTGACGCATCCCTGTCCATCGGGGAATGCGTATTTCACTAATATGAGGCAAATCAGAAAAGTAATTGATCCAATGAGGTAAAAAATCGTCGGGGATAGGAGAGTCCCAATCAATTTTACGGAGCCAGAGCTCTTGCATTAACATAGTTTTCGGTGTCCAGGTGTAATCGTACGTTGAATTCGATGTCTAGGTGTCCCAGGTTGCCGATGACGAGGTCCACATAGTGCGCTTCGTAGTTTTCGGTGTCCAGGTGTAATAATACGTTGAATGCGATGTCTAGGTGTCCCAGGTTGCCGATGACAAGGTCCACATAGTGCGCTCCGTAGTTTTCGGTGTCTACGTGTATTAATACCTTGAAATTGATGTCTAGGTGTCCCAGGTTGCTGATGACGAGGTCCAGACAGCGCGCTCCGTAATTTTCGGTGTCTAGGTGTAATAATACCTCGAATTTGATGTCTACGTGTCCCAGGTTGCCGATGACGAGGTTCACATAGTGCGCTTCGTAGTTTTTGGTGTCTAGGTGTATTAATAACTTTAAATCTGAATGTAGGACACGTAGATATCGAATTCGAGGTATTAATACACGTAGACACCGAAAACTACGGAGCGCACTATGTGGACCTCGTCATCGGCAACGTGGGACACCTAGACATCGAATTCAACGTATTATTACACCTGGACACCAAAAACTATGGAGCGCACTGTGTGGAACTCGTTATCGGCAACCTGGGACACCTAGACATCGAATTCAAGCTTGATTCATAAGAATTGACTTAAAAATTCCTTAGCGGCAGAATTAAAATTATGTCATGACATAATAAAAATTGGACAAATAATAGTAACTTTTCGAAAGTAGAGGTTTTAGAGTCACATTCGAGATAGCCCCTCGAATGTGACAGATAACCTCGCATACGGGGCTACGCTTGACTTGTCCACTTAAAAAATTTGCCTCTTTAAAATGTTAAAAGATCAACGATTCTAATAATGTTTTTTTTTTTAATAGCAAGGTTGAAAGGTTATACTATTAAAATTTTAGCCAAATATCTTTATTAGTTTTTTAGTAAACTTGAAAAAAGCGTAAAGTGTGGACACATAGCCCCGGTCTCCCCTATATCGTTGAGTCGTTCGAACTTTTTAATTTGACTCAACGTCATTAGAAACTCAATGTCTTGTAAATTTAATACTGCTGTATAATGAGGGTACGAGAATTCCCGTTCTGAATTTCTTTCGGCTGGATGCAGGACAGCGACCACTGACCACGCGAAACACGCATTGTCTATCGATTGCACGATGATCACAGCTTTTTTCATTTTAATTTCCTGAGGCAACTTCAGGTGACACCCCGCGCGCAAAGGATTGTACTTGTTCACGTTCACTGTCAAATTGAGTATACGCCACAACGCCCACCCGCTGTCGCGTTCCTGAAATTCCTCCAGGGATGATAAAATAGACTCGATAACGCGCAAATCGTACCACTCGCGCAGATCGGAAAAAGAGTACGAAAGAGTTCGCAGTTTCTTGTGTTGACACTTTTGTTCCGCACTTTTGTCACCCGTCACAAACTCGCCATTGAACACAGTGTTTATCTTTACACTTTCATGTCTTTGCATGACGTTTCGCACATGATCGAGCACGATGTCTTTCGCATCTTTGAAAAATTGACGAGGTTCGATGTGTTTGAAATTATGCAGTAATAACCGCACTGGTTAATACACGGCTTTCGAACGCGGTATCGATCTCTCGCCAAACGAGTCTTTCTGCGTTATCGTCACTACTACTGCCCGCCGCGTACTCACCATCAATATGTATGAAATGTCTCTGTAATCGAGTCTTCGCACCATCGAGTTGCGCGATTCTTGCCACTAAAGATTGTCTGTGTCCGATTGAGAGTCGCGGACGCTTGGCACGACAGCATTCTTCGAGCTGCTCAATAAATTCCTCGCATCGCTGTGCCCATGCAAAATATTCGCCCAAGGTAGCGATTTGGCTGGATTGTTCCAACAGGTCGCGTTCCGTTCCTCGGAATATTCCATGTTTTTTTTTAATACTGTCTTTTTCACACACTATTTTTAAATCACGTCACATTTTTCAGAAGAACACTTGCACGTAACTCGATCACGCGCTGAACAATATCGTTCGCAATGTTGAACGCAATAGTGCATAAGCATAAAATGATGAAGACTGAAGAAGGGGACAAGAAAGTGCCCAATCATAAAAATCATCAAGTTCACGTTCATGAGCCCTTTTAAGCATCAATGTATGGCTAGGATCATTGATAGGGTTATAGATTGACAGATTCAAGTTGTTCATCACCGCCAATTCGACGTACTTCCCAATACCTGTACGAATCTTAATGTACAGAGCTTCACAGTCATACTTGAGCTTATCAATAATTTCAGTCGCCCAATAGCGATTTTCCGGTTTAATATAATATGGCACAACGTCAGCACAGCGAGCTGCACGTGATTCTTTCTCGCTAACGCACTCGTCCCGCAGCCGTCGATACACTTTTCGTCTTACGTTAGACGTCCAGTTAAAAGGAAAATTAGTGTTAATAACGACTCTTTGTCTAACGACGCGCTCACTGGTTCCGCGTATACCAAGTTTGCGATCGCGAAGAAACTGCACCGGTGATATTCGTTGCACATCCGTCAATTTTACTCCTCGATCTTCTTCACGCAAAGCATCGGCGATATCTTTTATTAAATAATCATCAGAGTCTGTATAGTCCATAGTGCTTATAGAGTTTATAGAGTTTTCGTCACTTATCCGTTCCATGTTGCGCACATTATACAGGGTGTCCGAAAAATCGCCTACTCCACTTCGGGAGGTGATTCGGGACCCAAAAACAAGCAAAAAAGTTTATACAAACATAGGTCCGGAAATGAGCCGTTTAACTCGGAAACGGCTCATTTCCGGACCTATGTTTGTATGAACTTTTTTGCTTGTTTTTGGGTCCCGAATCACCTCCCGAAGTGGAGTAGGCGATTTTTCGGACACCCTGTATAATGTCCTACTCGCGATAATGTTTTTTTTTTCACTTCGTGCAAATTGGACACATGTTGCACGGAAATATTATGTACAATGCTTTTCCACACTTTGAGCAGAACCGGCCATGCATCGCACCGTGTACCTGAACCATGTGTTTTTGGACATATATATATATATATACAGCATACATATGCCCGATATCAATGTCCGATAGAGCTATCATGCACGAAGAACATACTGCAAGTGCACCACCCGTTGAATAGTAAAAGTATATTACGCACTGTTTCGTACGTAAATTTATCGCAACGATTTCTGAACAAGGCACTGTCTTGCTGATAATTTTCTTAAAGACATTGTTTTCATCACTTTTATAGTCACTGTCCGATGACAACGGGTGATCCTCGTCGGATGAATCCGCATTCATATCAAAATTATTGTCTATCTCCATTTTTTCTTGCTCACTGTTATGAAAAAACGTTCATGTCCTGAAAGCTAATGTTTTTTTTCACTTCGTGCAAACTGGACACATGTTGCACGGCAATATTTGGAATAATGGATTTTTACCATTTTTGCAGAATCGGCTATTTATTACATCGTGCAACTTGGTTATATGCTTTCGAATAGCATACATGTACTTAAATTCAGTGTTTGCTATAGATATCATACACGAAGCACACATGACATATGAACCACCTGTGGAATAATAGAAATACATGGCGCAACACTTCGTACGTCCATTTAGCGCCATAATTTCCGAACGCGACACTATTTTATCAATAACTTCTTTACGATTATCGTTTTTATCGCTGTTATGATTGCTGTTCGGTGACAACGGACGATCCTCGTCGGATGAATCTACATCCATATCGAAATTATTGTCAATCTCCATTTTTTTTATGCTCACTGTTACGAAAAAACTTTTTTCCTTTATACCGCCCACTTAACACAAAAAACTTCACCCCCGAGTATAAACGTTTGCGTTGCGAAAGCTAGCCGAAGACTGATCCGCAAGATGCGGTTCCATAATCATCCTGGCGACAATGGATGTCTATGCATTTGTATAATTATCGTTAGACATATTTTGTTTATACATTCCAGCAGCCGGGCATCGGCGCTCGTTTTTGTAATATGCCGCGCTATAACCGAATACCGCCGCGATGGTTAAATCGTCATCGGCAGCGGCTCTTCCTAGAAAGAAACATGAAGAGGACTCCGCGACGGTTAAATCGTCATCGGCGACAAATTTTATCAATTGTTTACCTCGGCTATTTTATCTTTAAACCGTTGTCGGACCATCGGCGCTCGTTTTTGTAGTGTGAGACGCCATATCCGAATAGCGGATCGCATGTTCTAGAAGGATGAGATCATTGCTTAATCTAACTCTATTTTGTTTATCTATTTTGTTTATATTTGCCGATAAAATTCCAGCAGCCGGACGGCACCCGCTAGCCTTTGTAATACCCTGCGCCATAATCGATCGGTGTCACAAAACGCGTCCTGACACGTTCCCTCTTAGCGCGAATAAACGCTGCCGGTGCGCGCGGGTCTTCTCCCGGTGCCCAAAACGCGCGTCCCTCTCCCCGCGGACCCCTCGCCCTAGAACGCGGACTCCTTGGCCAAGAACGCGGATCCCCCCTCCGCGGACCCCTTGGCCGGACGGCGGCGCTAGCCTTTTTGTCACCGATTTATAAACACTTGATAACAACATGTCCCAACGCCCTTGAGTTCCCCCCACCCGCTCCTCCTTCGGAGCTCCCGAGTTAGAAATCCCCTTATATTCCTACTATGAGCATTTATGAACAAAAGAAGGCAGTAGCATAACTATAGGGGTTTTACCTTATGAAGTGTCTGTCGGGGGTCGGGGTGAGGAAGTGGAACGCGTAGGGAATAACTATGACTCTCTTAAGGTAGCCAAATGCCTCGTCATCTAATTAGTGACGCGCATGAATGGATTAACGAGATTCCCACTGTCCCTATCTACTATCTAGCGAAACCACTGCCAAGGGAACGGGCTTGGAAAAATTAGCGGGGAAAGAAGACCCTGTTGAGCTTGACTCTAGTCTGGCACTGTCCGCCCTAGGGAGGAAAGTAGTCGCGATGACGTACGGTCACGCGTCTCGGGCGTGTCGGTCGACGCCATCCCCTCGCCCACCGCTTACGGCATTCCCTATGAGTTCCACTTCTTCGCTCCGACAGACACTCCATGGGGTGGAAATCAACTCGGACACGGTGTGCACCTCGTGTAACGTCAAACGAATACTCTGTAGGTTATTTTGATAACATGTAATTTATGTAATATTGAGTATGAAAAAAATTGGAGAACGTAAAAAACGAAAATAAGACTATTTTCACTCAAAAATTCATAATTTTTCCATTTTTTTTCATATTAAGAGCTAGTCTTTCAAGCAACGCATGTAATCGTCGAACGTTATCGTTCTCGCAACCACGTTTCTCTTGACGCCCTTTATTCTCTTCGTGTCGCTCTTTACTTTGAACCTCAAGGCATACATCTTCGCCCTCATTGTTAGTCCAACGAATTCCGTCATGAACGCGCCGTCGTTCTCGTCCTTCATCAAACTGGGTATCATTGCGGTACGCGTTGTTCTCGGGATAGCCACTCGTGTCGAATCTCGCGATGTCGCGTTTCATATCCTCGTACGCGTCTTCGCACTCGAGAAAAATATATGAGACTGTCCGTGTACATTATCTTACACCTTTCGATGCAGCGGCACCATGTAGTCGTAATGATAATCGTAGACGCGCGTCTTATCTCGAGAATGCACATACCGGCGTAGATGGGTTTGTTTAATCTCACCTCGAGCCTGCGCAACTCGATGGCGTTCAGATCCTCCGCGAAGACTGTGAAAATTCGTTGCGTATCGCTCTCGGGACGTTCGCGGGATCCGTCACGGGTCACGGTGGCCGCGATAGAGATGAATAAGCGCGTCAGCTTCCCGTCGATAACGCCGGTTATCGCGCGCAACGAGGTCATGAGGCTGTTGACGCAAACGAAAGCAGATGAGAGAAAAAAATACATATAAATAAACGTGTGTATTTCGAGACAAATAAATATATACAAGGTGTGATCAAAAAGTTTGTGGAAAAAATTTTTTTCTGCCGACGTGGCAACATTGTAGGCTTCTATGGTGGTTTGGCGTCTAAGGGGAAGCCTTACGAGTCATCAGTGTAAATTTGGTCACAATCGAGTGCATACGTATTTTTCTGTGTCAGTATTTGTGAACGCAGTTTTTTTGCGCGGTCGAAATGGAGCAACCCGAGGAACATATCGCAATCAAAATGACGTCATTTTAACGCCACATTGACCAAATTCACATCATATTTTGGTCAATATGATGTCAAAATGACTTTTTAATTGCAATGTGGTTCCTCGGGGAGAGGTTTTATCCGAACAAAGAACCAACATCAAATTTCTCGTGAAATTCGCTAAAAGCATTCGCCTGATTTAGCCCTTTGCGACTTTTTTTGTTCCCAAAAATTAAAACGATTATGCGGGATGAACATTTTAAGGATGCGAAGAGCATTAAAACATCTCGCTTTATTTCGACCGCGCAAAAAAACTGCGTTTACAAATACTGGCACAAAAAAATACGTATGCACTCGATCGTGACCAAATTTGCACTGATAAGCCGTAAGGCTTCCCCTTAGACGCTAAACCACCATAGAAGCCTACAGTGTTGCCACGTCGGCAAAAAAAATTTTTCCACGAACTTTTTGATCACACCTTGTATATATATATATATATAGGGTGTTCCTTAAAGACCGCGCACTAACTACATAACGTTATTCCTGATCAAAAATTGAGTCGAAAAGTCCCGAACCATTTTCTTCTATAATGCTTTACCAAGCTGTAATTATTGAGTAAAGTCAATCCAATCAGCGCCGACCTTTAGCCGGGCGCATGTCAGTGAGCCACGCGCCTGGTAGTGTGTGTGAGCGCTCCGCCGTAGAGTTCCTATAATAAGAGTTAGGACAAACCGCCGCCATGTACAGCCAAATGTTATAGCTTTCCCAGGTAGCAAACACAAGTCATTTTGACGTCAAATTTTGGTCCTTTACTAACCATTCCTGACGTCACTAACTGGCGGAATAATGATGTTAAAATGACGGTCTAATGTCACAGACAATTGACGTCATCGCAGACACGTTATTTTGACGTCATTTTCTGACGTCTTATTGACAGCAAAAATAGGTCCATTGTACAACATACCGGTTTCCAGAAATGTTTTTTATGAAATTAAAATTTTAAAATGTCTACTTGATAAACGTTTATAAAAAAATGTTCTTTTTCTTTATCTAAGAAAAAAAAGCTTTTTTAACTGTTTCGTTACATGCCATGTGCGTATTAGCCGCTCTCAAGGCGGTCACCTATCCTAGTACAGTACCGCGCCCGAGTCGCTTGACTTCGATGATCCAGTGGACAGTGACGATCTTCTCACCCTGATGCTTCCTTATTAACTGTACTTGTCTATAACAGGTACATCTTTAAAGTGTTCAAAAATCTTGTAATGATAATCTTCTTGATAGCTATAACACTGCATGAAATAGTTATCATAAAACTATAATCACACGCAACTACATCCACTTATACCATAAATTCGCCACTTCAATCATAAAGTTGCGAAACAAACATATTGTAGTTAATTTTGTGGTTTTTATTTTATTATTACTTTATTATACAATATTAAGAAGTAAAAATAATTATATTACAAAAAGACCTTATTTGGACGACTTTAAGACGTCTTTAAAATGACGTCTTTAGATGGTCTAAGAAATGACGTCTTATAAACGTCCATTATTAATCGCCGATGTCATAGACCAAAAATGACTACAAATAGACGTTATAATGACGTTATGGAATAACGTCAGTATAATGTCATTTTTAAAGAATAGTCGCTTTTTGGTCATTTGACGTCATTTGTACAAACATGACTAGTATTTGACGTCAAAATGACTTGTGTTTGCTACCTGGGTTGTCTCACTCCCACTAACTTCTTAGCTGAAGCATATGACGATCATCAGATAGCTTTGTCTCACTCCCACTTACAGCTTGTCTCACTCTCACTAACTTGGCTGAAACATATGACGGGACCAATAAAAAATCGTCATCACATTGGCTTAACTCTTATTCTAGGAACTCTACTCCGCCGCTACGTTCAACGCTACGCGGCGGCGGCGCGCGGCCCGGCCGCGGCGGTGCTGCGTCTTCGCGCGCGCGTCGCGTGGAATATTCTTACGCATCGTAATAATAGAAATAATTTTTTCTTGCACTAAGAATTACATGTTACTTCTGTCAGAAGTATCTTCTTACAGAAAATTTCGGTGAACTCTCGCCAAGACATAAACCATCTTCAACACATGAAGATTTAAACAAATACAAAAAAATAAACTGTATTTTACAAAAATTATTTTCTAAACAATCCGTTTCGTTAGATATTTCTGCGTTAATTGAAATTAAATTTTGAAACATAGCACTTATTCAATCTTTCTACGAGATTCACCTAGTTACTCAGAAGTAATAAATTTTTTAAGAAAAATAACAATTAGATATTTAAATAATCTTATGCTTAAAAGAAAATACGTAAAGCGTATTAAAAAATAAAGAAAGATTTCTTCCTTTATGAGAAAACGATTTATCTTAAGTCAAGAATAACGCTTTTCAGATGTACAATTTGAAACTTAAGGTGATCCTAAAGCCGTGATCCTAGCCGGTTTTTTTCGGTTTTTTTCTTAACACTAATCTTTTAATTGAGTTTATAGAAATGCAAAATTTTTGTCTAGAATTAAAGTAGGTACGCATCAAAATCTAGGTCATGGTGGTCGAATTTATATCGAAAACGAAAAAAAATTAATATTTTTTGTTATACGTGACGACCACCACATATAAATTCGACCACCATGACCTAGATTTTGATGCGTACTTTAATTCTAGACAAGAATTTTGCATTTCTATAAAGCCAATTAAAAGATTAGTGCTAAGAAAAAAACTGAAAAAAACCGGCTAGGATCACGGCTTTAGGATCACCTTAAGGTAAATGAGAGTAAAACGCCGATTTTATAGCGAATAATAAGTCGCTCATTTGCTGCAACAATGACAAAACTCAAAAATCGCTCTTTTTGAGTTATTTGTACAGGGAAAAAGGTTGTTACATGTACTATTCACAGTTAAATCGGTTTCACGAACTCACCCGAGAGAACAGTTGTGTCGCTATTGTGCCATATCATTTAGTGAATTATGTAGGTTGCAATACTGTCTTATCTCAGTCAATCTCAGTTGTCATTTTGTCGTGTAGTGAGAACATCGTAAAAGTTGCAAAAAGAGTAACTTGCCAATACGGCATTTTAAAATTCTCATAGAAAGTTATAACAACTCAAAACTTTAAAACGTGTCTCCTGAAAAATCACAATTTTTTAGTTATGTTGTGACCGTACGGAGGTGTGTTGGTTCCCCCGATACGTGTTATTATGTCACCGACACGGTCGCCACTCGTATTTTTACCCACTAAACCGAGAAAGGATCAAAGATTCTAAGTACAAAATTGTCCCACCTTGTTCACAATGACCCCGCTGATTCCTCTCAACCCTTTTTCCTCTGTTTCAGGTCTCCTCCGAAACCGGGGTTGTTCAACGCAGAGTCTAAGTTTCGATCGTTACGAGAAGTTACAATGTCAGCCGCCGTACTTTACGAACGATGAATTCCCGACGTCTTTACTCTACGACTCCTCGACGATGAATTCCTCGATCGGTGGGTTTCGCTCCGGCTCCTGGTCTCCCGGCAGCATCCCCACTTGGTCACGACTCCGCCCCGTTTGGCACATCTGTCGTCCAGGTGCTACGTACACCTGCCAGCCAGATGTGGTCGTTCGAAGCTTCCGCATTCCGAAGTTCATTGTTCGCTGAGGCAGGTGTTGCCGCGTACAATGGGCCCATTCATCGCATGTAAACATGTTATTCACACTTGTCTGGTCAACAACTTTCGCAAATACATGATTCTATCTACGCAGCATTCCATTTTCCAGATCCTTCTATTCCTTCAAAATTATTCATTACCAATGTTAATAATTGTTGGATATTACTTTGGAAAAGGGAACCTTGCGCTAACAATATTGTTGTTCGCTCGTTCGCACATTCTATTATGCTACCACATCGTGGTATCGCTCGCCATTGTTTAACGTTAAACATTGATTGTTTGTTCGGGCTCGTTAACATACTTGACAATTTCACTATAACTTATGATAATCGATTTCGCGTTACAATATCGGTTATTCGGTTTTCTGTGCCACGCGCTATCTCCCCATGTTCGTGGTTCACGCCTCCACCTGATGGCGTCGTTCGATTGACCGTTTGATTGTCGATTACGTTTACATAAGTCGCCTATAACGCATATTTGTCAAAATTACAATTTTAATCCTATGTTATTTGTCGGGTAGTCCGACCGCGCCTCCGTGGTTCTATTTCCCCTACTTTCTCGCCGTTCGACGCGTCGTTCGACGGTGGATCTTTGTTCTTCTACACGACTCGAACGCGATACAATCGATAATTTCGCGATTGACCGTTGATATCGTAAATTTCTCTTGCCTCACGTCACGGTTCCTATTTCGCGTATCTCGCGCATCCTATCCTATCGATCGACGGTTGCTCGATGATATTTGCAACACTCTCACGCCTTTTCCATAATTAAACCGTCGCGGGTATCGTCGGATCGCTCGGTCGATCGTCCCCCTCGCGTGGTCGTTTTTACCCCCAGTTGGAGGCATCTGTCGCGTCTACCGTCGGACAGGTCAACTTTCTTATGTCTTTCGTAGGTCAACCCAGCTGATCCGGACTCTATTGGATCGTCGGTCCGGTTGCTAGACTCGCCATGCTGACCGTTTATGCGTTTCGACGTCTGACGGGTTTGCCCCTCTTTTGTTGTAGTGACCAATTTGCCCCAGAATTTCCCAGAGATCTGAAACTTGTTAGGCATGTGTTTCTAAGTGCTCCGATGCAATTTTCATCATCGTGACGGTTTTGCCCCAGATTCGCGTTATTGCCATTTTACCCCTGCTTATCGCGGATCTTTTCGGAAATTTGGACTATGCCTCGTGCTTTCGCGTAATCTTTCTTGCGTAACTGCCGCTTATCATGATCGCGTTGCCAACTTGCCCCGACTCTACTAGTCCGCGTTATTCGTGACGGATTTTCATTTCCCGGTGATTCTACGTCTTTTTGGCTGAGCTCGCTTGCTCTTAATCTAATTCAATTTTCGTATTATTCCACGTGACTCTACTTTTCCTTCTATTAATCAATGTAATCGCGTTTCAGTTCGTCGATCATATTCTTATCTCTATCTATCGATGAGGAATTGGGAAATGAGGATATGTCACAATTTTATGGTAAAAGGTTCTTTAATCGCTAAAAGTATTATAAACCTTTCTTAATCTCCTTGGCGAAATAAATGTTTTCTCTCTTATGATTAATTCGCCTCCGTTCATTCGGATCGGTACAAACCGAGAAAGTAATTTTTTACTTGATCGCACGCCGCGGATTACTAACTATTTTCATCGCTCGCGCATTTATTCCGAAATCTTAACTTTTAATTTTATATATATATATATATATATATATATATATATATCTGGTTATGTCTATTATATGTTTTTCTTATCACTATATTGTCCACTAATGTTGTTTATTACTTTTTCATATCGCACTATTTACATTTTGTCTTTTCTTTTTCAGGTTCGCGCACTGGATTATCGTCGCTCAGCGACCGTCTCTGCATCCATAATCGCCGCTAGGACGATTCGTCTTCGCGCCTCCTCCGTCTCGTTCGGGCTGCCGCGTTGATCTTCTATCATGTCCGTCGGTTGGTTCTTTGATTTCCGGACCCTCTGCTTCTTCACCATCGGTTGGGTGAGTATCCGGTCATCCGTCACCGTTGGAAGTTGCCTCTGCTGCAGCTGATCGTGCTCGGGTGCAGCCGTCGGCTGCAATGTCACTGTTGCAGCAAATGGGCGAATAAATAATAACACATTTAATAATTTAAAACAAAATACAATTCAAATGTATCGTATTTCGGTCTTAGTTTAGACTTTCTTCAGTATAATATTTCGCAATTATCTTAAGTCTAATCGTCAACAACGCATAAATAAAAATAAAATGTAGTCGTATTCGTAAAACATAGCTCGGCAGTGTAGTTGTTAGAAAAGGTTGAACATAAAGCAAATCACGTGACTAACTGCTGCCTTTTAAATAAAATGAGATTACAAAGTTAGCTGCAATTCGTATAAGTTTTTTTCATAAAGATGTAAAATTCACTTATACCAGACGGTCAATCTCATGATAATCTACTGTGTCTGGTTTCAGTAACGAAACAATGCTTATGAGTTAACATCAACGCACGGACTGAAGGGCTAGACTCAAGCACAAGATGAAATAAACTAATAAATAAAAAATCTTTCTAATGATTATTCTTGTATTGTGTTGAGAGACTTCCACACAATTGACGTCTGTAGTCTGTTTTATTTGTTAATTTATTTTTATTTATTTAATAGTGTTATTTTATTGTACATAATATGTATTATATTATATGTTTCATGATATTTGTCTGTACTCATTTTACCTTGCGCTTGAGTCTAGGGCTTCACAGGCCGTGCGCTGATCTTAACTTATAAGCATTGTTTCGTTACTAAAACCAGATATGATAAATTATCACGAGATTGACTGTCTGGTAAGTGAATTTTATGTCTTCATGAAAAAACTTATACGAATTGCAACTAATTTTGTAATCTCATTTTATTTAAAAGGCAGTAGTTAGTCACGTGATTTATCTTATGTTCAACCTTTTCTAACAACTACACCACCGACCTATGTTTTACGAATATGACTACATTTCATTTTTATTTATGCGTTGTTGACGATTAGATTTAAGATAATTGCGAAATATTACACTGAAGAAGGTCTAAACTAATTGTAAGATCGAAACATTTGTATTGTATTTTGTTTTTGTGTTATTATTTATTATTTGCTATAAGATCGACGTTTTGCTCTCATCTGTCAAGTTTCAAAAAGATTTATTCTTTTTGTACACGATTGAATATGAGGGAATGAAAATTTTCCGTTTAATATTTTACAAATTAAGAGAAGGTAGAGAAGAAATGTTTTTTTATTTTTGCGAATGAGAACTTTCCTGACGTTTTGAAATATTAGTAGTCCTGAAAAGGACTGTTTTGCAGTGAACTGCTAGCTCTGAAAAGAGCCGCTATTTAGTCCTGAAAAGGACTGTTATGAGTTAGCCCTAAAAAGGACTGTTTTTTAAGTCCTAAAAAGGACTTGTTAAATGAGGTTCTCAAAATGAGCTTTGTGAGCCTCGATGCATGCTTCCGCACGAAGAATTAAATTTTCTCATATGCGTCGAAGCATCGGTCCATCGATAGTTTGGACAGCTACTTGCATTCTTGCGATGACTTCTTCGGGTGAAGCGGGCTCTGTTGCGTATACAATTTTCTTCAAATGACTCCAAAGAAAAAATCCAACGGGTCAGATCGGGTGAACTGTTAACAATCAATATGAAAAATATTGAACCATTTTCTTCCACAGCCTTCTTTCTCTCTTATCTTTCTAAATTAACACCTTCTCATACCGTGCAGGCCATCTGATTGGTCCATATTGAGCTATCCAACGACCGGGAAAACGTTCGTTTAAGAAATTGGTAACAGCTCGGTACGCATGCGGTGGTGCCTCGTCTTGCTGGAAAAACATAACTCTTCTTTGCAGGAGAGGAATCTCTTCCAGAAGATCTGGTAGCTGTTGCATTATAAAATCCGCGTAACTTCTTCCCTATAAAAGAAACATCTTTAGTACTTATCGATACACATTGCAAATAGAACAGGAGATTTTTAAAATTTTTACCGTTAAAATATCTGGTAGAAGAGTAGGACCGATAACTCTATCACCCAAGATGCCTGCCCAGTAGTTTAGCTTCCATCTATGTTGAAAGCTACGCACGCGGGTTAATGGGTTACGCATGGGTTAATAACGTCATAATAATGCTCATTATGACAGTTAAACATACCCATGCGGGTAAATAGTGATTCGTCAGTTCATATAATATTTGTCAGAAAATTTTCGTCGGCTTCATTATTACGTAGAAGCCAACGACAGAAATTTTCCCTAGCACGGTGATCTCTCACATGATGTAACTCTTGTACTTTTGTACGATGAAACGGGTGTAACAAATCTCTTTTCAATACCCTATGAACAGTTACATGACTAACATTTAATTCGCGTCCTATTATACGTGTGCTAGTCGTAGGATCCTCCTCAACCATATCTAAAATATTCTCTTCCGTTTCGAGCCTTATCTCATGATTACGAAAAACGTCCACGAGTTTCGGCATCAAACAATCACTATTCCGAATTCTCTGGTCTAATCGGTCAAAAGTTCCTCGATCGGGATGCACGCGATTTGGATACTGTTCTGCATACAATCTTTCGAATAATGGAATATAATGGAATATAATTTAATACATGATATACATATATATATACTAAAAAAAATATCCAATCCAATGTTACGGAATAATAGAAACGGGCCTCGTTGTATGTACACGGCACGCATTTGTGTGCGGCACGAGAGTCTTCTGTCACACACATGCTACCGAGGCCGTCGACACATTGCATGTGTGCAACGTATCATGTATTTCCAACACATGTTCTGAGATAACCCGGTAATGTAGAAAACACAGATTAGAAGTGTCGATCAAGAGACACGGCAGTGTCTCGCGCCAAGTACACGCTGGTTCGCCCTGGCCTATATTTGAGCAGCGCTCGACGGCCATCATAATAATAATAAGAAGAAGAAGCCAAGTACATGCGGAGCGAGACCAACCGTGACTCTTTTACGCGACGCGACGGGTTGCGAGTACTCGAGATGTTGAGATAATTATTATCAACATTTTTAGTTCCGCTTAGATGATAGCGCTATCCCGTCGGAGTTCGCCTGTTACTCCAGCATCCCCTTAAGGGAATCCTGCAGTGACAGGCAAACTTCCTCGATGTCGATAATGTCAACTTTTCTAATTTTGTTTTTTTTATATCTGTCTTTGTCTAACGAAATAACATCTGTCCTTGTTCGATTGCTTGCCATCTCTCGCAAGATCCGGCAACTACTGTTGTTGCTCTTCTTGTCATTCTGCATCCGTATTTGCATTACTAAAATAAAATTTTGATGGATCTTTTTTTGTACGCATTAAATCTTACTTCTACTTGCACGATATTATTCCTACATGTTTTCCCAAGGGAAGATGATAAACATTATGTATGTATAAACTGCAGAATTTTTGCTTTAAGCAAATATTGTCGTCAGGTGACAGCTGTATGTGCCTAAATAAGTAATATTTTTAATTTTTTGGTGTTTTTGATATAAAATCGCGTTTGTTACCTTAGATTTTTGTGCGGACGTTAATTCTGTAAAAGATTTTTGCAATTCTATAAAGCCAATTAAAAGATTCATCTAAAAACGATAATGTCGGTAAATCATACGGCTGCAGAATCCCCTTAATGATATCAATTTTAGTTATATACGATTTCCTTTTAGCATAATGGAAGAATATAAGGTGAGTTAATGCGCTACCCAAATTTCCCAGTCAATAGGAAAGTAGCCACGGACCGGCCATTACGAGCGGCAGATTCAAATACTTCTTAGCCTCTATTTATATATCACTTCACTTTTGGCTATTATTTCAGAAGTTTTAATTTGGCTGATTGGCTTTTTTTTCAATAAGCAAGCGAACTTAAAGGAAAACTTTCAACTAAAATACTATTTTTCTATAAGCAAATGAATCGAAAACTATCAACCAAACTTTTATTTTTTTCATAATAAAACGAACTGTACCAAATGGTATTGAAATAAATTCTTTGCCTTGATGAATAAGTCATTACCATTCCATTACACTTTTCAAAAACAGAATTATATGGACATTGTTAAGGAAAAATGTAGAAGATAAGGTTTTCCAATGATTTTTTGATGAAACAAATGTTTATTATTAGTATTATTATTAAATGAAACAATAACGAGGAGAGAGAATAGACATATTACAAACGTTCAAATTTCAATGGACATGTATAATACGTACATGGACAATGTTTACTTTAATAACCCTATCAATGCTATATAATATTATTTATCAGGTGACTCGTAAAAAGACAAAGAGAGAGACAATGTTTATTTTACCTCCATTAATCCTATATTATTTATCATGTCGTTTATTGCTCATTTTGTACATTTTTTTTCTTATTCCGTTCTAAAGACTTTTGAAAAATCGCTCTATTTAGATTTCGAAGCCTAATATATTGTTGCGCTCGGCCGCGCGTTCGCTGCACTCACACACACTCACACTCGCGGACGCGGCGCGCAATTCCGTTTCCGGGAATAATGACTCTCTGGTAGAAAAGAACTCGTTAGTAGGTAATATAGGCTGGTTCTAACTCCGGGATCTGAGGGGGGGTGAGGGGCGGGGGGAAACCGCAGGCGGGGGGGAAAACCGCGGAGGAGGGGATGGGGAAACCGCGTTTTCCGGCGCCGCGGGGCGACCGCGTTTTCGCCGCGCCGCGGAGCGTTCGCGTTTTCGGGCGCCGCGTGGCGAGGGGGTCCGCGTTCACATTTATATTGTAAAAAAAATGCTTACCATCGCTGGATACCACCTCCCGGCTCTCAGTCACCTTCCGCACTGTGTGCGACACAACATTGATTGTCTTTTTATTGTTACACTTATTGTTACACTTATTGTTAGTCTCTTAGCAGTATAGGTCTCTTAATTTTAGATAATATACACTTAAAATATTTTTAAAAATACTGCAGTCTAAACAGTCAATATTTACACGAAAACACACATAGGATACATATTACATGTTGAAATGAGATATAGTGGGTCCCCGCACGATGAGCAAAAGAGGCCGTCCATCAGAATATACCGCCTGGTGTCGTGTTTACGACAAGCATACAGCATCGAGAATAATCCACCGATTCTCACGATGCATGACGCACAAAACTTTGTCTATCCTGGAGTAAAGTAAAAATACGTGCAGCACATCCTTGTAAGAGGATTTAACGCATTGACTTCAGCCTGATTCATGACTCTGAATATTTCTTCCGAAACATCCTCAGACATTTCACTATCATAACATGAATCGTCTGACAATACTGCATCATCATCATCAACTGCCATTCCTTCCTCTTTATTTACTTCCATTTCTCCAGGCACTTCCATTTCTTCAGGCACTTTCATTTAAGGTAAATGTCCCCATGGCCGACCATGTTCCCTCTACCGACTTTTTTGACGTGAAACGTTGTTTACGAGGCTGCTGATTCAACAACACGTTCATTAGTGCAGTGGAAAAATTCAGGAATTCGTGCAGTACAAAAGAATTATAACGTGCAGAGTAAGTACAATAGTTAAATATATTTTTTTTCGCATTTCTTGCCGCACGTCACCATCCACGCGTATTCTTAAGAGTGAGGTTAGGAATTGTCGGTCGCCTAAATAGTCCGTATTTCGTTCAAAATCCTTTTGTAAGGAATAATCCGAGCGCTAAATGGTTTGTTACAATTTGATTGCTATATTCGAAAAAAAAAATTAGTCAAAAACTGTCATTTTTTTTATTTATTCGATGGTCGAGGTTAGACACAGCAAAACGCCTGCATGTCCCCAGTACCATACACGTAAACGTCAGTATCATCGAAGCTGCGGAAGCCGACGGCTGCGGTGAGGTTATCCGCTTAGAGGCAGTACTATGTGGGATCTCGGTAGTCGCGGCGCCGTGGTGTTGAGTGTGACGTGTGGGTGCGTGCTGATATACAACGCCTGCTCGTCAACGACAGTCTGCTGTCGCCGCACGCGTATCACGTTCTCGGTTACCTGCGGGAGGCGATTCACGAGCTCGGCGCGGCCCTCCGTGTCGTCCACGTCCACGGTACCGGTTACGTGCGTAAGCTCTGGCACAGTGCGAGCCGTTGTTACCACGAGCGTTTCCCTCCGTTCAGGATGGACAGGCGACGCGCGAGCAATTATCAGCTCAGCAGCGACTCGTACGCTGCCAAGCGCGGAGAGTCGCCGTCGTTACCGTCATCGCCATCGTCGTCGTCGTCGTCCAGGTTTGGCTTGATAAAAATACCTTTTCATGACTTATGTGTATTTTTCATGTTTATCATTGATTTATGTTCATTTTTATGTTTACTTTTCGGTTGAAACCTCCGCCTCGCATGCTCTGAAAAAAGGTAATCGGTAATGGGGACATGCCCGGTCGGAATTGGACACAGCTGGTCGGTAGAGAGGGCACGCACTAGTGCGCCTTTATTCTTCTCTATCTAGAAAAATACTTGACGGAATGGATTGAGCCTACGATTTTTGGAAAGTGCATGGATGAAGCTATCCACCAGTATGAAACTCTTTATCGAATTTATTTTTGTCACGCTTGACAACGCCATTCTTTTGTTGGGTCGGCCTTATAGGTGTCGGCCATAGGGACATTTACCTTACATCTTGATAAAAAGGGAACGTTTCTCTTACGAGGATGAACCAATTTATTTGGAGATCGAGAAAATCTTGATGCGATCGGAGATCGGCGATTCCGATCTCGCGACGGAATAGATATCGCACTACGCCGACTCTCCTCTTATACAATCTGCTACAGTTTCTCATCTGCGGTTCGCTGATTTTCACAATCTTGAATTTAGAATTACGCATCGGTTTGTAAAGTTTTGCGTACTCGCTCATATCGGTGGGCTTTGATATACAGCTCTTAAGATGGCGAACCAATTGTTGTATAAACCGCACGATCAAGCACAACCGATTCTCACTTCTAGTCCTCGACTACTGAGCGTACCATCAAATTCATCCTTCTATGTCCCACTATTGTCACCCCGTTTGTGTATCATATCTAATTTCATCTCAGTAGCCGTACATCGGCGCTATTTGCAAAATTTGCAGTTTTGCACGTGTGCGATGAAATCATTGCGTACGTTCTCGCTCACAATCGCGTATTTTTTCTTCGCCAACAATATTTAATCGTTCAGATCTTAATATTTAATTTATAATATTACATTTAAGTAAACGATAAATAAAGACAGCTTAACAAAAGGGAACGGTAAATGAAAAGGAAAAAATTTTTTAACCATATTATATGCATTTATTTATCATGTAGCATTATACACAATAGTATCCAAAGCGCTATACACAATAGTATCCAAAGCGTAGGCTAATATGTAATTCATAATCAATAATCGAATTTTTATCATAAATTTCACGCAAGATTGTAACTGCGTTACATTTATCGGTGATACAATTTTGACGTAAAATTGTTACAAACTGTTTGAATTTTTCACTTACGCCGTGAACAACATTTTGACATAGTTGAAAATACACATTCTCGACGCAATGTTCTAGTTCGAACAGGAAGAGTACAGTTGACGGTTTCATGTACAAGCTGGTGCCGCACGACGTCAATTTTATAATACTAGACACTACAGACGCGCGCGCTTCGCGCGCGCCATTTAGCTTTAACATTTATGCTATTTATATAATAATCGCGGGACGATTAACCTCGCGACACGACGCGAGCTGTCACATCATGACACACACGACGCACTATACACGCACGAAACTCGCCACACTCCGCGATGACAGTCCCTCACGGGATGAAGCAAGCTACGCGGCGCGGCAATCAATCGAGATAGCCAATCGGCATCGCGGAAAAGGAGGCTTCAATTTTACGATACAAACGAAATTCACTCAGGTAACACGCCTTTTTTAAAAGTGGATCTGCGTCACGTATTTTAACAAGCTCCAGATCTCGAAACGTTAGCGATGATGGTGCCGATGACTGCACGAGTCGCTGTACATCTGCACGTTTTTCGATGAATGTCACCCACGTTGCATGTGGCAGAATTATCCGATTGCCTCGATTATCGCCAATAAGTATATCCACAGAGGACATAGGTCCCGCGTTGATTCCAACATCCAAAAATTTATATGCTGTTGATGTCAAAGCAAATCTCCTTCCCAAAATACATGGCGTGTAGCGGGGTTTACCAAAACTGAAAAAATACAATTATATGTTTATAAAAGTTTTTTTGCACAAGTATATATGAAAATTAGCGGTACTTACTCATTGTGCTGTTTCTCACACGTTTCGTCCTGAATCGGAACGTAGTAGTTCGCACCATGAGTGTTCATCGTATCTGGAGGCTGTTTGCGACGTACTCGAACCGTATCGAACTCTCGACTGCGCTCTAGAATCATCGTAGACCATTTATACATGCCCAAAACTGCAAATCTTGCAAAAATAGCGCCAATGTACGGCTGCTGCATGGTGACCACCACCACAATCCACATATACGTTAAATGTGATATCTTTGTCAAGAACATTCGTGATGAGATCACCTCATCGGGCATCAAATATGATTTCTTTTCAAGATCATACGTGTCTCGCGATGATTTCATCGAACACGTGCAAAACTGCAAATTTTGCAATTTCGCATAAGTCAATGGAGCGTTATTGTTTTGAAGAACATGTCGCGACGTGTCTCGCGATGATTTTATCGAACACGTGCAAAACTGCAAATTTTGCAATTTCGCATAAGTCAATGGAGCGTTATTGTTTTGAAGAACATGTCGCGACGTGTCTCGCGATGATTTTATCGAACACGTGCAAAACTGCAAATTTTGCAATTTCGCATAAGTCAATGGAGCGTTATTGTTTTTAAGAACATGTCGCGACATGTCTCGCGATGATTTCATCGAACACGTGCAAAACTGCAAATAGCGCCGATGTACGGCTGCTGCATTGATACAGATCAAATCACCAAAAGTCAATGGCGCGTTTTCGTGAACGTACGTGTCTCGCAATGATTTCATCGAACACATGCAAAACTGCAAATTTTGCAAATAGCGCCGATGTACGGCTGCTGAGATGAAATTAGATATGATAAGCAAACGATGCATCATTAGTAGAATATAAAATGACGAATCTGGGGGATACGCTCAATAGTCGAGAATTGGAAGTCGTGAGTGTAACAAATGGCGTTAGCAAGAGGATCGTGCAATAACATGGAGCAAGAGTTGTTGAAGCAATCCACCCTTTTAAATTCGAGGGAAGATTTTGCCGCGTGGGAGCAACGATGTGACGAGTTTATCGAATCGTTGGAAGAACAAAGCTGAATTAAACGGTCACGATTATCAATCGATCAGTCATCGATCGGTCTCAAACAGTCGTTGGTCGCTTATATCGCGCGACTCGAAGGTCTGAAAGATTCGGTACGTCAACGTTTCGTGCATGTGGGTGCGGGATACAGTGCGTGTGAGACAGGACTCAGATGGCGCGAGATAGATACGGTTTTTGAAAGCCGTATACTGACTGGTGCGGTAATAAATTTCAAACACATCGAACCTCATCAATTTCTCAAAAATGCGAGAGAAATTGTACTCGATCGTGTGTGGAACGTCATGCAACGACATGACAATGTAAAAATTAACACAGTGTTTAATGGTGAATTTGTTGCGGGTGACAAACGCGCGAATAAAAGTATCGCAACGAGAAACTATGAAGTCTTTCGTGAGTCCGATCTGCACGAGTGGTACAAGCGACACGTTATCGAGCCTATCCTCGCATCGCTGGAGGAATTCCAGGAACGTGATAGCGGATGGGCGTTGTCGCGTATACTCAATTTAACGGTAAATGTGAACAAATATAATCCGTTGCACGCGGGGTGTTTTGTGGAAATACCGCGAGAAATTAAAAAGAAGAAAGCGGTGATAAACGTGCAATCAAGAGACAATGCATGTTTCGCATGGTCAGTGGTGGCTGCTCTACATCCAGCCCAAAGAAATGCAGAACGCGAATCGTCGTATCCACATTACACGTCGGTGCTAAATCTTACGGACATTGAGTTTCCAATGACGTTGAATCAAATTAAAAAATTTGAAAATCACAACAACATCTCCATCAACGTCTACAGCATCAAGAAAAGAAACAAGAAACTTGTAATCTTACCATTACGGGTTACTGACCGAAAGATGGGCAGACACGTAAATCTGCTGTACGTGCATGACGACATCGTGGGACATTTTGCGTGGATCAAGAACCTATCCCGCCTCGTGAGCTCGCAAATCAGTAAAAAAGAGCACAGGAAATACTTTTGCGATCGGTAAGTACCTATAGTTCTTTTAATAATATATAGAATATTTTGTGTATAAAAAAATTTATAATATTTGCGTTTATTTTTGCAGATGTTTGCACTACTTCAGCTCCAACGAGAAATTGGAAGCCCACACTGTTTGCACAAGCTCGCACACGAGCCTGACCTCGAGAATTTGTTGAGGAAGGAACAAATAAAAAGAATCCGTTTATTGAGAGAGAGATTGTGTTTCGTGATTTATATAATTAAGAAAATTTAGATCGGGCAGAACTATACAAAGAATACCAACATTTGTTGCATGGGAGAAGGGAAACTGCCCTAAAACCTTCCCAGTATTCGTGAACAAAATTATACATTTGTAATAGAAAAATACAATATGAGTAAAATAAATGTATCAAATACACAAAAGAAAAAATGACTTGGTTATCATAGAACAGTCCTTTCTTTTGAATTATGAAAAGAGAAATATCTTTCTTAGATTCCTTGATATAATTCTGTATCATGAGATAATGTTCTTTATAAAAGGAATTGAACTTAGTACGTACGCATATAATGTATATTGACGAAGTCAAGCTCAGAATTAGTTGTTATTTATCAAAGAAAGGATCGTTCAAAACATCGACATAACTCAAATTAAAAAACATGAATATCAGTGTAGATATAATTCAAACAATCTTGGAAATAATGCATCAATCCTTTAATTCAATAATGAATAATTCTCATCGGCCTTGTCAATAATATTCTTCGTGAATCGAATATTAACTGAGTCTTACAGAACTTGAGTATAAATCACGACAAAGGAATATCTTACCGCTATGAGCTATTACTATGACACGAGCGATAAATACGACAAGAGCAACTACAAAGGCAATGAATACAAAACAAGCATTTAATACGATACGAGTAATAAGTTTCAAATGAGTGTATTGAATTACACTTTTAAGAGGCCTTCGATCTTTGATTGACACATTAATTTATCATAAAGCAAACGTAATATTAGATAATTATTAATTCGCAAAATAATCACTAGAATAATATAAAGTAATTGAGTAAGAGATTTTATCGCAACGCAAGCAAACGGTAATCCGATAATGTTATCACGACGCATGAAAACGATTAATAGGTATTTTCGCACGTAACATATTCTACTTCAGTAATGAGTGTAACGAATGTACGTACGGTAATGAGATTGAATATTGAATACAAAAATGACTCACTATCTGATTTATCATAACAAATCAATCGCACAAAAGAAAGAATTACAGTTTTTCATTATGAAGAAAACGGTCGATTTAACTCGAGATGTAAGATTAATAAATTAACTAATCGGGGATTTCTTGTACAGCATTAGACGGGGTCTAATGTTTAAGAATCGGGGACTCTTTGCAATACGTTAGACGGGGTCTGACGTTAAAGAATCGGAGATTCCTTGTAATACGTTAGACGGGATTCTAACTGTCTATCTCGTATAGATTAAAGGCGGTACCTTTGACATTACGGTAATGGTTGAAAATAGCAATGATCAAACCAAGAGCCGGTTTCTTGAATGTTCCTTAATGGCTTCTCATCTCATTCCGGAAGGATTTCCAAACGTTCCAGAAAATGGCTGCCTTCCTCGAGCTTTCCACGTGCCAGCAAGGCTCGCCGAGACGTATCTCACTGGCTTCCTTTGTGCGACGACAGTTGTTGTCCTTTATTTGCTGCGTACACGATCAACCGGTATGTTGGCTGATGCACACTGAGAGGCAGATCTCGGCGACCTCATAATTTGATTACAAAGTTCACAGCGAAAAGATGACGCAACTAAGTATTTTACTCGAACTGATTACAACGGGTGTGTAACGCACGATGTCCGGAAGACGAATGCTCGCTCGCCGAGCTGCACGCCCCTCCCGACATGCTCAAGCATGCGCGGTAAACTTGCGCCTCGCCGCCTGGGACGCAACGTAGTCGGCGCCGCTTGCGCGCCTTTTCACCCGCCTACGTAGAATGCGCGGCTTGACCTATCGCATTACAACTGCCACTAATGGCCGCAAAAAACAACAACACAACCTCTCTCTCTCTCTCTCTCTTTTTTTTTCAACTTTAAACACACACCGTCAACTGTCAGGAGATGAATGACTGCGCGATCAAGTTACCGAGTGATAACAACAAGTGGTTGGCCTTTAAAAATCACAGCAGGAAGGAACGAGTTCCGTTTGTCATATACGCTGACCTGGAATGTACCCTGGAGAAGATGGAAGCGGATCCGGAAACGTCCAGGTACACATATCAACATCATCGCGTGTTTAGCATAGGGTACTATGTGCGTTGCTCGTACGACGAGTCGTTATCTATGTATCGGTTTCGTCGCGATAAGGATTGCGTCACGTGGTTCGCCGAGGAGCTAAGACGTTTAGCTCACGACGTAAAGACCATTTTGTCCACTAATGTACCCATGGCAAATTTCACGCAAGACGAGTGGGAAAAGTTTAACAGCGTAACGCACTGTCACGTGTGCGAAAAACCGTTTGAGCCAGATGACGTGCGAGTACGCGACCATTGTCACCTGACCGGTCAATACAGAGGTCCCGCGCATTCTAATTGTAACTTAAATTATAAAGATTCGCATTGCATTCCCATAGTTTTTCATAATTTATCGGGCTACGACGCACATTTTATTATAACTGAAATAGCAACAGCGTACGAAGGACATGTAGACTTACTCCCAATCACAAGTTGCGTTGCGAGTTATGGACTCGATCCCGCGTATTATTATACTCTACCGGGTTTTACGTGGGATGCTATGTTGAAGCATACGCGTATCAATTTCGAATTGCTCACCGACATTGACATGGTCATGTTTATCGAACGCGGTATACGCGGCGGTTTGAGTCAATGTTCAAACAGATACGCGCTGGCCAACAACAAGTACATGCAGTCGTACGATCCATCGAAACCGTCGTCGTACCTGATGTATTTTGATGTAAATAACTTATACGGCTGGGCAATGTGTCAACCATTGCCATATGCAGATTTTCAATGGGTCGACGACGTAACCGATTTTAATGTTATGGATGTCGCGTTAGATTCCTCGATAGGCTACATACTCGAAGTCGACTTGGAGTATCCGCAACATCTTCACGACACGCACACTGACCTACCGTTCTGTCCGACGCGCGATAAACCACCCGGTAAGCGGCAGGACAAGCTCCTCGCAACATTATACGATAAGAAACGTTATGTCATACATTATCGCAACCTACAGCAGTGTACTCGTCACGGTCTCCGGATAGCAAATACCGCATACTGAAATTCGCGCAATCTCCATGGCTTCGCGATTATATAGAACTTAATACGAAAGGAGGAGGGTCCCTAAGGCCTGTTTTCGGCACCCCTTCAAAATTGGGCCAAAATGGCTGGAATCACTTCCTTATACCCTTGGAAGTAATATTTAGTCAATTCCAGCCTAAACGGAAGTATTTAGAGTGTATACTTTAAGTATACATGGTGCATCAGCGCGCCCGTATCAAGCATTTTTTGGAAAACTAAGCGTTATTGAGAAAAATGTTTCAGATAAAAATTGTATGGTTTCAAGGGGGACATAAGATGGTGTCATTGGTTTGACCTTGGATAGTCATTTCATCAGACTCACCTTAACCAAGCACCCCAAAAGGTGAAAGGCAAGGGGACTCACCTTAATCAAGCACCCCAAAAGGTGAGAGGCAAGGGGACTTACCTTAACCAAGCACCCCAAAAGGTGAGAGGCAAGGGGACTCACCTTAATCAAGCACCCCAAAAAGTGAGAGGCAAGGGGACTCACCTTAACAAGCACCCCAAAAGGTGAGAGGCAAGGGGACTCACCTTAATCAAGCACCCCAAAAGGTGAGAGGCAAGGGGACTCACTTTTTTAATCTAGCACCCCAAAAAGTGACAGGCAAGGGGACTCACGTAAATCCAACACCCCACTCTACGTGGCTTCTTAAAGGAAGATTACGTTTACAATTTTACTGTTCACGTGTGGAGAATCAACAAGAATGAATAATATGATTTCAATCTCGGATCTCCTTAAGTAACGTTTCTACAAATCTATCTGTAAGAAGCCTCATAACTCGCAAAGTACTTAATAAAAAATAACTTAGTTATGAGTGTTTTGGAAAGCTCTCGAAATAAGCTACAATTAAAGATATGTAAAAAAATAGAGGGTTCTATATAAAATATTGAAATCGACATTCACGTGACCTTCAAATGACTATCCAAGGTCAAACCAATGACACCATCTTATGTTCCCCTTGAAACCATACAACTTTTATCTGAAACATTTTTCTCAAAAACGCTTAGTTTTCCAAAAAAATGCTTGATACGGACGCGCTGATGCACCATGTATACTTGAAGTATACACTCTAAATACTTCCGTTTAGGCTGGAATTGACTAAATATTACTTCCAAGGGTATAAGGAAGTGATTCCAGCCATTTTGGCCCAATTTTGAAGGGGTGCCGAAAACAGGCCTTAGGGACCCTCCTCCTTTAGGACATTGGCCAAAAACGATTTTGAAAAAAATTTATACAAATTGATGAACAATGCTGTGTTTGGTAAAACCATGGAGAATGTGCGCAATCACGTTGACGTGCGACTCGTGACTTATTGGGACGGTAGATACGGCGCGGAGGCAGTGATTGCGAAACCAAATTTTCATAGCCGAAGCGTCTTTTCGGAGAATCTAGTAGCAATAGAAATGCGAAAACTCGAGGTGAAGTTTGACAAACCAATTTACGTGGGTATGTGCATCCTCGATATATCCAAGACATGTTTGTACGAATTTTATCACGAGTACATGTTACCGTTGTATCGCGATAAGTGTAAAGTCACGTACACCGATACGGACAGTCTCATTTATCACATCGAGTGCGACGACGTGTATGATACCATGAAGCGCCACATTAATAAATTTGACACTATATAGCGATTACGCGATCGATAATGCGTACGGTATCCCACTCGCCAATAAAAAAGTACCGGGCTTAATGAAAGACGAAAATAACGGTGCGATAATGACTGAATTCGTCGGGCTTACGTCATGGCACGCGGTATACCTTTTCCAGCTTTTTTACCCGAAATCAACGGCCCGATTATATGTGTGTACTTGTATCCCCCGTTGCCCTTTATTTGAGCGTGAGCATCATAATTGCGTTTATAAGCACTCGTCATCAACAGAATGCTCTTGTATGTTTGCATATCGTCCTCCGTGTAGATATCATGATCGGGATATTTCTTAAAGATTAATTCGAAAAGACCGCGTGTGCCAGTGTATCGTATGCCGTCGATAATTATCTTGTCCGCGTAGTTCACGTCAAAACGTTTATTACCGAGCGTCATTCCATCGTTGGTGAATTTAACACCGTACGCGATGTCCATACCGCTTTCTTGATCGCCGCTCAGAACTGCCCCGACTTTTGGCTCAATAGACTCAAGTGATCTCGCAACGTTTCTCGACCCTCAGGTGTTTGCAACTGCTGTCGAACTGACGTCACGAGTGGGTCTTTCGTGGTTTCGAAAACATCTTCGTTTGCGAGCACTGTGGGTTGTTCGGAAGGCGCAGAGGTTATCGGTGGTTCATTCAATGGACCTTTCGATCGGTTCGATTTACGCGATTTTAAAATTTTGGTTATTTCGCTCAAATTAGATGGCACATTTATCGATCGTTTCAACGTAACCGGAGTTGAAGCCATTACAGAGTCGTTAAACGAGGCGTTTGGTCATTGTCGTTTGAGCTTCGGCTCTTCGTCTTCCCACGCCGTTTCATTCTCAATCTTTGACACGTCAGATTCTTTGCCAGCAACGGTGTTTTCGGCAATCTGCCTTAGAGGCTCGATGATGGGCTTAAAGTGTCTCTCCAACGCGATATCTTCCTCCACTTTACCAGTTTTATACTTTTTGCGAATCAAATTGCTCGTTTTCGCAATTTGATTTGCTATCCTCTTGCACTCTCTAATCTCCTCGCCGCTGTCCATGTTGCGATAACGTTGTTCAATCGACGCGTCGACAACAACTAATCACGTTTCGGTATCGCAAAGTCGTTAAATCCTTTTCTGTATCGATCATTCGAAATCGCGCTGTCCTTGTCTATCACCACGAATCCATACTTTTGTTGCCAACACGTATGACACAATTTACTGAAATCATCGTAAGACATATCTGTGTTTACGTGATCGTTGTATATGTGTTTTAGATTGGTACTATCCTGTTTAAACAGAATCAATAAATTCGCGTTGTCGCGTATAAGATGCTTCGGTATCTTTGCATACGTCTGACAAAGATAGAAAGAGTCAACGTCCGCGTGCCGGCCCATTGCAAAGTATTCTCTTATCGTATCCTGCCTGTCGCACGCCACGTCATCAAAGATGAAAATAGAATTCGGGAGCGCGTCGCTCAGCGGAATGACGTCACTGTTATTCGAGAACGTAAAATAGCCAATCTTTTTTATCGGTGTTAGTATATTCTCCAAATATTGATATTTCGGTTGTTGCAACGATTTCAAGTACACATACACGTTCTCGAAACGTACACCGTGCGGACTTTCCAGCAAGCTTATCAAGACGTTTGTCTTGCCGCAATTCGACGGACCGCAGATGATACTGCGTATAGAAATCGGTAGCATGCCTCCATGTTTGCGTACGTCTTTCGTTAACGGCATCCTATCGTCAAAGTTTGTCACTTTGATCGTCCGCGATTGTCGTACGAACCGCATTTTACCTCCCCTCCACAACGAATGAATAACAATATCGAGAAAGCTGGCCTATTTATAGAGGCGCGTAGAACTGAGATGCTCAGTCTTTAAAATGTTTTTGCTCGTGTTGGATAACAGCGATATTTACGATTTAACCGCCGAGCAGTTAAAGTATATACCAAAGGTCATTCTACTACGACAGTTTTATAATCACATAGATTATTTGTAGGTTAAGCTTCCCGAACATATCAAGGCAGATTCGGAGGTTCAGCAATATCGGCGCTGTTTAATACATTATAATTTGCCGTGTCAGCAAACGCACATCGACGGTCCGCCGCCGTTGATAAAAAACTGCGGCGAATGCCACCGAAGATAGGTCGAGGTCTGTTGAATCGCGCGATAAACGCGCTTCCGATCGAATTACATATCCCCGGCTATCAATTTTGCGGTCCGGGACTCGTTTAGAAACACGATTGGCAAGGGGTGATCGGGGTATTAATCCATTAGACGCAGCGTGTCGCGAGCACGACATAGCCTACTCGCGTAGCAACGATCTCGCACAACGACACGTGGCAGACAATATACTCGCCGCGAAAGCGCGAAAACGTGTCACCGCGAACGATTCGACTCTCGGAGAGAGAGCTGCGGCTACAGCCGTCTGGGCGGCCATGAAGGCTAAAACGAAACTCAGTATGGGTTTGAAAACGAGGAAAAAGAAGAAGACCAAGCGAATACTTCCGGTAGCGAAACGCGGCGGTATCCTACCGATCCTACCGTTATTAGGGATTCTCGGCTCGTTGGTCGGCAGAGTGGCGGGAGTCGCAAAAGCCGTGAATGATAACAAAGCCGCGCGGCGTCAGCTGGAAGAGATGCAACGTCACAATCGCGCCATGGAAGGTCACGGACTTTATCTTGCTCCGTACAAACGCGGACGGGGAGTCTCGAGAAAAAAAAACGTTGAAGAAACGCTAAAAATCTCCAAGGGTGTAACTACCAACGTACAACTGCAACAATTGGCAAACCGTATGCGCATTCCATATTTTAGAGGTATTTTCATGCGCGACTCGTTACCGATCGGCGGTATACGTCGAAACGAAAGCGGTATCGTGAATTTGGATAATACTGAGGTACCGGGTACTCACTGAGTGGCGTACGCGAAGAGGGGAGATCGTGCCATATATTTCGACAGTTTTGGCAATCTTCGATCACCGAGAGAATTGGCGCAGTATCTAGAGAACAATGTAATAGAGTACAATCGCACGCCTTATCAGCGATACGATCAGAGCAATTGCGGACAACTGTGTCTGCGTTTTCTACAGTTGGTTGACAATCAATTTAAAGACCGGCGTTACGCTGTTTAATCTCAGTTTCATTCAAACGTGTCACTGACATTTACGCTCACCGGGAAGAGCAGCATCCTCGCGCTAAGCTACTTTCCCGCCGTGGATTTGAGCGATGGCGATTACGAGCTCGGTCTAACAGATTTTGAAACCTATCACACGATACCGAATGTAAGTAAATTCGTCGAACAATAAATTCTACTATGACGACGACGACGACGACAAGGAGATTACCATTCCCGAAGAATCGTACGAACTGCGTGATATAGACATGTATCTGAAACGCGCTCTTTTATGGGACCAATCCAATAATGTCTCGACAAACGAAGATGAACCGCACCCATTGATTATTATTTGGGTTAATAACAATACGATGAAGAGCGAGATCAAATGCGTTTATCGGATAAATTTCACCAAACCGAACAACATTGGGTCGCTGCTGGGATTTTCAGCGAATCGCGTGCTGGAGTCGCGACAATGGCACGAATCGGATGTTCCGCTAAATATCATCAACGCAAACATCATTCGCATAGAGTGTAACGTGACCGCGGGTGCGTACAGCAACGACAAGTATGTGCACACGATACGAGTTTTCACCGAGCGTGCCTCCAGGATATAAGATATCGGAAACGCCGGCACAGATCATTTACCTTCCGATCATCGTGCGGAGCATTTCGGACTTGACGCTTCGCGTCGTGGGTCAGGACGGCCGATTGATTGATTTTCGCGGAGAAAAGATCGCCGTTAGACTGCATGTACGAAGACGACGATTGTGGTAAACCGTGAGATGCTCATACTGAACGAAGCTGAGCAGGTGCGACAGACGAGAAACAAAATTAGAGAGACAATCCGATCGCCAAAGAAGAAACTCACTGCGTCGAACGTTGAATTTTTGAAATCATTGGGTTTCGTCGTACGAAATGGCTAATATCTTAAACATTGGAGGTGAACCGATCTTTGACGACAGCGTCGTCAAGATTGAGACACACACGTACAATCCGTACGCCAACACAACGTTTGGACATAACGATGAGATAAGAATACCCATACAACAGCAGGATTTATACACGTTGCCGTGCGAGAGCTTTCTCGACGTTGAAGAAAGATTGACGATAAAGAAAAAAGATGACACGTCTGCGACAACGCTTGCGAATAATTGCGTGGCGTTCATGTTTGATGAAATTCGATACGAGCTCAACGGTGTGGAGATTGATCGCAACAGAAACGTTGGAATAACCAGTACCATCAAGAACTATGTATCGTTTACAAATGACAAAGCAAAAATTATGCAAAATGCTGGATGGGACATTTTATCCCCGGAGGGATATTTCAACTTTTGCGTACCGCTCAATACATTGTTGGGCTTTTGCAAGGATTACAAACGCGTGATTGTTAACGCTCGTTACGAATTAATTTTGATACGAGCGCGCAGCGATAACAATTGCATTGTAGGAAATCCGGCGACGGAGCCGGAAATTGAATTGTTTAAAGTACAGTGGCGAATGCCTCACGTTACATTAAACGAGGTCAATAAGTTATCTATGCTACGGAACTTGGAAAGCGGGCGATATCTTAGTGTTAGTTTCCGTTCGTGGGATCTGTATGAGTATCCCATGTTGCAGAGCACGACCAAGCATTCGTGGGCCATCAAAACGGCGACTCAGCTGGTGAAGCCGCGGTACGTTATCTTTGCGCGGCAGACTGGGCGCAAGAATATCTTGTCGTAAGATGTTAGCGTATTCGATGACTGTAACTTGACCAACGTGAAACTTTATCTAAACTCCGAATTTTATCCGTACGACGACATGAATCTGGATTTTGGCAAAAATCGATACGCCGTTCTTTTCGATATGTATGCGCGTTTTCGTAAAGCTTATTACAGATACGACTGCTTCGATACGCTTTGCACCGTGGTTACATTCCTGACAAAAGGACCTTTTGTTGTCATTGATTGCTCGCGACAAAACGAATCTGTCAAGAGCGCTACCGTGGATGTGCGAATAGAATTTGATTGTAAAGAGAATGTATCAGCAAATACTACCGCCTATTGTCTCATCTTGCATGATCGCGTAATCGAATACTGTCCGTTGTCGAACGTAGTGCGCAAAATCATGTAAATTGCAATATCAGCAGATATTGCGCTATAAGATACACTGATGTACCGCGATAAGATACAGATTGCTCCGTCGTTTCGTCATGATCGTACCAACGTTTGTTGATATGCAGGGATTCACCGTCGGGATGAAATTTGTCGTAAAGGAGGTGGCGGTTCTGAGAAACGGGACCGTTTTGGCACATTACATTTTTACATGTCCTATGCCATGGAGTCTTCTCACGAAATCCGACAGATCATGCGCTTTCTGGTTGATTGCAAATCACCATGGACTACGATGGGAGGACGGAAACGTGCCCTACAGCATGGCGAAACATCTAATTACATCGGCTGTACTTGGAGAGGGCGACGAGACGTCGACTTTTGTGTACGTCAAGGGATGCCAGAAACGAGAATGGCTGGTGGATCTGCTTGAGAATAAAGCGAGAAAACATCTAAAAATTGAGACTTTGGATGCAGATTACGAAGATATCGAATCTTTAAATAATCTAGATGTTACTAATACTGTAAGATGCGAAAAACATGTTAAGGATTGCGCATTACAAAATGTATTAAAAATATTTAACTGGTGGTCGCGACACCAGAAAAATTATGATTTTTTGAAATAAACTATATATGTATATATAAATGTTTTATTTCCTTTTCCCACATACTTTGTAGTATAATATAGATGTTTTAGCTGTTCAAGAGCTGTTTTTTAGTTGTTTTTAGTTGTTTGATAGCTGTTTAAAAGCTGTTTTTAGTTGTTTAAAAGAAGTTTGATAGCGGTTCAATAGCAGTTATACAGATCGCAGTTATACAGATAGCTGTTTTAGTTGTTTGATAGCTGTTCAAGAGCTGTTTGATAGCTGTTTTTAGCTGTTTCATAGCGGTTCAATAGCTGTTTGATAACTGTTTCATAGCGGTTCAATAGCTGTTTGATAGCTGTTTCATAGCGGTTCAATAGCTGTTTGATAGTTGTTTGATCGCGGTTCAATAGCAGTTTTACAGATCAAATCACCGAAAGTCAATGGCGCGATATCGTTTTCAAGAACATACGTGTCTCGCGGTGACTTGATCGCACACGTGCAAAACTGTCCATCGCAGATTTTTCGGCAGGCGCATCCGTACGGCTATTGAGATGAAATTAGATATGATAAACAAACGATGTGACAATAGTGGGACATAGAAGGATGCATTTGATGGTACGCTCAGTAGTCGAGGACTAGAAGTAAGAGCAGTCGGTTGGCGTTTTGTTTGTGCGACTTATACAATTCATTCGCCATCTTAAGACAATTAAAACATTTAAAAAATTAGATTTAAATTACTTAAAAGATTAGATTTAAAAGTAGTGGGTGCAAGTGTGGAAAAAATGGATTTTGAAGAATTGCACTTTGAAAAGAAAGAATGGAAGTTGAAGCAAACGAGGAAGAAATGGAAGTGCCTGGGAAAATGAAAGTAAATGAAGAGGAAGGAATGGAAGTTGATGATGATGATGCAGTATTGTCAGACGATTCATGTTATGATAGTGAAATGTCTGAGGATGTTTCGGAAGAAATATTCAGAGTCATGAATCAGGCTGAAGTCAATGCGTTAAATCCTCTTACAAGGATGTGCTGCACGTATTTTTATTTTACTCCAGGACAGACAAAGTTTTGTGCGTCATGCATCGTGAGAATTGGTGGATTATTCTCGATGCTGTATGCTTGTCGTAAACACGACACCAGGCGGTATATTCTGATGACGGCCTCTTTTGTTCATCGTGCGGGGACCCACTATATCTCATTTCAACATGTAATATGTGTCCTATGTGTGTTTTCGTGTAAATATTGACTGTTTAGACTGCAGTATTTTTAAAAATATTTTAAGTGTATATTATATAAAATTAAGAGACTTATACTGCTAAGGAACTAACAATAAGTGTAACAATAAGTGTAACAATAAAAAGACAATCAATGTTGTTTCGCACACAGTGCGGAAGGTGACTGAGAGCCGGGAGGTGGTATCCAGCGATGGTAAGCAATTTTTTTACAATATAAACGTGAACGCAGACCCCCTCGCCCCGCGGCGCCCGAAAACGCGAACGCTCCGCGGCGCGGCGAAAACGCGGTCGCCCCGCGGCGCCGGAAAACGCGGACCTCCTCGCCCCGCGGCGCCGAAAAACGCGGTTCCCCCCCCCCCCTCCTCCGCGGTTCCCCCTCCCTCTCCCCGCGGTTTCCCCTTGCCCGCGGTTTCCTCCCGCCTGCGGTTTTCCCCCGCCCGCGGTTCCCCCCTGCCCCTCACCCCCCCTCAGATCCCCGAGTTAGAACCGGCCTATATTACCTACTCTCGTTTAAGTAAGAAATGCAAGATACAGTGACGGCTCGTAAACACGTCTGATCGGTTTCGAGGCCCGGCGGAGAATCTGAATGGCGACAAACGTAAACAAACAAACAGGGCACGTCGTCAGGCAGCGTTTCGCGGCTGCCTTCCGGGCTTCTACCGGGCGTCTCAGCTCGGGCGCAACACTGCCCCCCTCTTCTTAGATTGTCGTACCGATAATCTCCTGAAGGGCAGCGCCCAGACGAGCACGGGGACCAAGCTACCTCGCTCTCCTCCCCGCGATTGGCCTCCAGGGAGACCTGGCCAGACTCCCCAAGCCGACTCCAGGAAGGGTCGCCCACACCGTCTCATCCTCGAGCTCCGGTCCTCCGACTTGACGTCCTCTTCTTCGACGGCCGCCCCATCGCTCTCCCATGAAGTCTTCGGACAAGGGAAGGGGAAAACTTCCCGTGGACCCTGCGCCCCGCAGGGCTTCCCAAGTCCCCGCCCGGCATTTGCCCTAGGGCCCACGGGAAAACCACAGGTCAAAAACCGTGGGCAGGCGGTCCTCTTCAGGCTGAGACGCTTCTGGAAGTTCCGGCCGATGTTCTGCCGCAGGTCAACCGACGTCTGAGGACCTCCTTTCGCGTACCACCATCCTTTTCTAAAACAAACAGACAACGCACAGAAACACAAAACAAAATTACTGTTAAAAGTTAAAGAAATCGAACATTTCAAAACTTTTTTCATAAACATTTTATTCATAATTTGTTCGCTAAAAAATTTATTAACAATCCGGGCTCCGTTCTACTCTAACCTTCCCCCTTCTAACTTTCTCTCAGAGTACAGAGCTAGTCTATCCGAGTGAACAATCTTTCTTCTGTTTGGGTGACTTCTGGATGCAATACACCACATCGTTCAACTTTTTCACTATGCAATAGGGCCCCTCCTAGTTGCTTTGCAATTTCGGGGCTTTTCCTTTAGTTCTACGAAGATTGTAGAACCAGACCTTTTGCCCCTCTTGAAAAAGAACACGCCTAACTCCACGATCATACCAGGCTTTCACCCGGGAAGCTAGAATGGATTTTCTCCAGTTTCTTTTTCAGATTCCTAAACGTAGCTCCCCTCCGTCCGCACCTCTCCTTCATGAAATTTTGGAGGACCTCCCTGTAACAAATCTAACGGTAATCTTAGATCACGAGCAAAACATAATTCCGCAGGAGTAGCGCCAGTTGTCTCATGTTTCGATAACCTATAAGCCAACAAGAACATGGGTACCCACCGATCCCAATCCTTTTGACTTTCAGAAACAAATTTTGCCAGATAATTAGTAATCGTCTGATGTTGTCGCTCAACTTGTCTATCCGACTGAGGATGCAAGGCAGTAGTTCTCGTTTTCTTAATTCCGAGAAGATTCATTTACTCTGCGAACAACTTTGACTTAAAGTTCTTTCCCTGATCTGTATGCACTTTGGGGACTCCATATCTAGAAACAACTTGATTGGCGAAGACTTCCGCCACAGTTTTAGCTTTTATATTTTTCAGAGGAAATGCTTCCACCCACTTAGTGAAGCAGTCCACGATGACAAGGAGATATTTTTTCCCAGAATTGGTTGTAGGAAGAGGGCCAAGAACGTCCATCTGAATCCTCTCAAACGGTGCCCCAACATTATAAATCTGTAGAAGGGATTTTCCTTTCCCAGAGGGACCCCTCTTAGAAACGCAGACCTTACAAGATCTGCACCAGTCCTCAACATCCTGTTTACATTTTGCCCAATAAAAACGTTTCCGAATCTTTTCCAAGGTTTTGTTGATTCCAAAATGCCCGCCTGAAGAAGAATCGTGGGCTTCCTCAAGAATCTCCTTAACCCGGCTTCGGAGAGCAACAAGCTGGAGAAAGCTTGTATTCAAACTCGGAGCTTCCAACCTTTTGTATAGAACACCTTCTCTCAGAACCAGCGCATCCCAATGCGACCAATAAATTTGGACGAAAACATTTCTGGCAGAAATTTCAGAACGCAGAGGACGGATTCCAGCTTCCTTACCCCGTAGGATAAATGTCATTCCCACGTCCTCTCCCTGTTCCTTACGCCAAGTTTTCAAATTCTCTCCTTGAAAAATTAAACGAGCAATTGTTCTATCCTGTTCCCCAGCTGACTTTTTCTCAATTTTCGCACAATATCTACAGTCGAACTTTTCACATTGTCGTCTGGACAATCCATCAGCATTTTTATGAGATTGACCTTTTCGATGGATAATCTCAAATTCATATTCTTGAAATTTTTCCAGCCATCGTGCCAGCTGTTCCTCCAAATCCTTGAAAGACATAAGCCACTTCAATGAAACGTGATCTGTGCGAATTAAAAACTGTCGTCCCAAAAGATAGTGGCGGAAAAATTTTATAGAGTCTACTACTGCCAAGAGTTTTCGACGAGTAACACAATAGTTTCTCTCAGCCTTATTGAGAATCCGACTAAAAAAAGCTAAGCTTTCTCTTCTCCCTCCTGTCTCCGCGACAAAACCGCACCAATACCAATATTCGAAGCATCGATATCTAAAAGAAATTCTCCCTCCCCTTTGGGAAAAGAAAGCACCGGAGGGAAAGATAAAACCCGTTTTAATTCTTCAAAAGTTCTTTGACATTCCTCCCCCCAAATGAACTTAATCTGATTCTTCGTAAGAGAGTAAAGGGTGCAACCCGATTTCCCTCGGTCTCGCTGGCCGAAGGAGCGCGGCTACAAATTAACCCGCTGATTGCCGGACGATAGCTCCAAGAAAATAACGAGGTCACATCTCTTACCGTAATTCCCGTATCTGAGGTCTTGGGCGATACCTTTCGATTGGGCGCCAGGTGCGATTATAGACGCGCACCACGTCTCGATAACGTCCGCCTTCTTAGCCTCGCCGCGAGCTCAGGGCGTAGTTCCGCGTGATAGGGGTGAAGGTGGAGAAGGAGCGTGACGCAAGCCACACACAAAATAAAGCTCGACGATAAACGATATTAATCAGATATATTTCACATAAGGAACAAACAAATCATATCGAGAAACCAAGGTCGGATATCGCTCGAATGGTACCAACCGGTACCAACGCGGTAATCGAGTCGGCAGTTAAAGCACGCGCGGAGCGCGTGATGTTCACGTCCGCGAGACTCTCTTCGCGAACGGAGTTCTCAAGCGAGCCCAGCAATTTCGATTTGTATGAGCGCGACCACGCGATAACGCCAATCCGCCCACGCCTTAATCCCCAGATCCCGAACGCACGGCGATTCTTATACGCACGACATAAACGATTCTCACACGCACGACACAATGCCCGTAGCGCGAGCCCACAAGTACACAACGCCATGTAATGGCGCGCTCGCGAAATTCTTCCTTGAGCAAGCGCGACGATATTTGCCCGCGCACGCGACGCAAAATATCCGCGGAACTCGTAATGCACCACAAGGTGCCCGGCGCGGTCCCTCCCGACACGCACACGGGACTCCCGCACGCGACACGCAACAATACACCCGAATACGCAACACTAAGTACAATACCCACCGGAACGTACCGCCCGCGGCACGCTTCCGTTCACAATTCAGAAAATACGTACGGCGATAACCGCGAATTGACCGTCGATTTACGCAAGCTTTCGAGTAGGGCTTTTAGAAATATCCTTGCCTACGATCTCGGCCGGCCACGCGCCCGCTGTCCCGACAAACAGCCGCGATAATCTACCCGGCATCCACAACGGCGGGAGCCGGTATCCAAATGCGACACGTAATCAGGCCGATTCACACGGTAATCTAATCGATATATACATTTACTGGCACCGGGTCGCGACCGAGATCGAGTCCTCAATTACTTGGCGGCGCCGGAGTGGAGATCTTACAGAGGTAGCTGCTCGCTGCTGCTCGGCGGCGTCGGGGCGCTCGTCCTGGGGTGGCTCTTTGTCCGCAGCCAAATCGACAATGAGGAGCGGCCGGCTCGGCGGGACCACGCCGGACCCCCGCACGTGCGCCCTCAAGCTCGCGGTTCTTCCGCCCCGCCGATTGGTCGTGTGTCGCCCTATTCGCGACGTTGCAGACGATTTCCGCCGTTTTTCCGCGGCCCGTTTGATTTGGCTGCTGGTTGTGCGCGGGCCCCTCGCGGTTTCCCGCCCGGCTGGCCAGGCCGAGGCGGCGCCGCTCGGCCCTCGGGGCGCCGTCGGGTGAAGTGTGCGGGTCATCCACCCGCGCTGCAGTTGCGATGGTGCACCCGTGTTCATGCTGCGGCGGGGCCGTGTTACGCTGTGCGAGACATTTCCAGCGATTTTCCAGCGGCAGGTCCCGGTGGCCCGCCCGTCGGCCGACCACTCCGCCGTGCGTCCTCCGAGCGCCCGCTCCTCCCTCGTCGCGACTATCGTCGTTACATTCAGTCGGTGATCCCACGCTCCGACACCACCTGTCATCCCTACGGAATTTAGCTAGAAAAGGTTAGTTAACGCGGGTAGCCCTTCCTCGACCCGAGTCGAGGCGCCATCCCTGACCTTCTCCTCGGCCGAGCTACCGTCTGGGCGGAGGACGCGACAAATGTCACGTCACAAGGGGTTTCGCTAAAGAAGAAAATTCTTTAATAAATTTACGATAATACGAACAAAATCCTAAGAAACTTCGTAATTGTGATTTGGTATGCGGAACCGACCAATCACTAACCGCAGATATCTTTTCGGGATTCGTGGCTATGCCCTCTGCCGAAACTACATGCCCGAAATATTTAACATTTCTTTCAAAAAAAGTACATTTCCTTGGATTAATTTTCAAATTTACTTTTCTCAATCGTAAAATCACTGTTTTTAAATTTTCCAACATTGCAGAAAAACTTTTTCCAAAAATGATTACATCATCGAGATAAACCAAGCAAATTTTCGACAACAAATCTCTTAAAACTTTCTCCATTAGACGTTGAAATGTAGCAAGGGCATTGCAGAGACCAAAGGGCATAACGGTAAACTGTCACACCCGTTTCCAATAGAGAACGCAGTTTTCTCTTTATCTTCGAAACGAATCTTTATTTGCCAGTATCCGCTTTTTAAATCTAAAGTACAAAACCTGTTGCTTGATAGCTGATCGAGTATGTCATCGATTCTGGGTAAAGGATGAGAATCTTTCTTAGTTATCAAATTCAATTTCCTATAATTCACACAGAATCTAATTATACCATCTTTTTTTCTGACCATAACTGCAGGCGAGATCCAGGGGCTTTGTGACTTCTCAATTACTCCTTATTTCTATATATCCTCAATAATTTTATTAACTTTCTTTTTCATATGAATAGAAATACAACGAGGGACCTGTTTTATGGGGGAGAATCTTTCACATTTATCACATGTTCAATAACATCACAATTCCCTGCAACAAAATAGTTTCAGAAAACACATCTCGGAAATCTTTTAGAAAATCGGCAAAAATTTCTTTCTGAGCCTCATTCAGACTCCCAGAATTATTTTCAAAAAGTTCTTTTAAGATAGAAGAGTCTCCCTCGGTAGAAGTTTCAACACGAGAACAATTAAAACTTTTTTTCTTATTAAATTCGGAATTATCAAAGAAAGGTTTAAAAATATTCTTCAGATTCATTTTTTCAAGAAAATCTTTCCTCAATAAACATTCATCAGAAATCTCTGTCACAAACATAAAAACTTCGACAGAATATTTACCAATTAGAACATTAACCTTTATTTTAGATTCTAAAGGAACTCTTTCTCCAGTTGGATACCTCAAATTACAACTCTCTACTTTTATTCTTTCTACTTTATCATCAACTATTTTGGAATTCACAATAGAAACATTGGAGCCCGTATCTATTTTAAATGAACAACATTTATTATTCAGAAAACCATCGTAACAAAAATCTATTTCATTTTTCTTATTATTTATTTTAAAATGTTTAAATTGACCAATTTTTGGGGAATTTTTGATAAAAGTTAAGCCCACCCCGCCAAGCTCAACTAAATCGCGTTTTCCTCATTGGGGCATTCCGATCGGAAATGCCCAGTTTTACAGCACGTCCAACACTCCCCCCGGCCGGCGCTATTGCTGCCACGCCAATTCCCTTTCGGGACCTTCCCTCCTTTCTCTTTCCCTTTACTCTTCCTATCTTCACTACGTTTTTCGTTTTCCACTACATTCCCAACTCCCTTCTTTACAAAACTTTTATTAAAATTCTCTCTATATCTTTCAGAATTGTCCTCCTGAATAATTTTAAGCGCTTTGGCCTTTTCGACGGCCACATTCAGAGAGGTTATTCCTTCCATCTGAAGCGCTCGCCTGATAAAATTATCCGTAACAGCCGAAATAAACTGCGCGCAAGCGATTTTGTCGCGCAACTCAAACGGGCACTCGGGGTACGCCAGGCGCGAGAGTCTATCAATTTCTAAATTAAGTGCGGCCAAATCCTCCCCGAATTTTTGTTTACGATTTGTAAACGGAACGTAACTGTTGTGCGATTGACGTCCCTCCCTAAAACGCAACTCAAGCTTCGTTTTTAATTCCGCGAAATTTAGCCGTTCGACATCCTGCACCGTCTCTAAAACCGAGCGCGCTTTTCCCCTCAGACTCGACGCCAACACGATTGTTTTCGTAGCGTCATCCCAATTATTCACCCGCGCGATTAAATTTAATTGCGAAAAATATTCTTGTAACGAGACCGTCTCGTCGTACGTGTCGGGTTTGAGCTTGTATCCTAGCTCAGCACTCGCGACGCTCGCGACCGCGGCACTTTTACTCGCACGCGCAGCTCGCACCCTCGCGCCGCTCGCATCCGCGTCTTCTACATTCGCATGCGCGACTCGTATTTCCGCACCGTTTGCGACCGCGACTCTCTCACTCGCGTGCGCGATCCGCGTCTCCGCGTCGCTCACGGCCGCGTCTCTTTCACTCGCGTGTGCGTCACTCTCTCTCGCGCCGCTCGCGACTCGCGTTCCCGAGTCCCCGGACGCTCTGTTACAAGAAGGACTTAGATGTGTATTGGAGATCGTCCCTGGGAGTCGGCAGAGCCCCTCCTCCTGCTGACGAAACGTCGCCGCATATTCCCTTTCCCTCCGCGCTTGCTCCTCGCGCAGGAGTCGGACCTCCTGGATTACAGTCTGGAGGATCGCTGTAATTGTCGACATCGTCGAACCTTCTAGTTGGGGAGTCTCCACCCGAAGCCTCTTTTGTGAAGAAGGTGCCGAAGAAGCCATTCCGTCTCGAGAGTTTTTAAGGACGAGCCTCCAAAATGTTGCGCTTGGCTGCGCGTTCGCTGCACTCACACACACACTCACACTCGCGAACGCGGCGCGCAATCCCGTTTCCGGGAATAATGACTCTCTGGTAGACAAGAACTCGTTTAATTAAGAAATGCAAGATACAGTGACGGCTCGTAAACACGTCTGATCGGTTTCGAGGCTCGGTGGAGAATCTGAATGGCGACAAACTTAAACAAACAAACAGGACACGTCGTCAGGCACGTCGTCAGGCAGCGCTTCGCGGCTGCCTTCTGGGCTTCTACCGGGCGTCTCGGCTCGGGTGCAACAATATGTACGTGTTCGTACTAAACATAGCAAAACCTCGAAGGGAATTTTGTCGATTTTTTTTAACGTTTTTAGCGACTGTTTTGAAAATAAACTTTTCTTTTTTCAATGAATCGCCGTGGAAGGCATTAAATTCTGACTCCATCATATAAGCTACTTCCAACAACTGGTCAGAGGGAAACATTAAACTTCCCCTGGATAGAATGCTAATGTAATCGATGTCAGTATCTGCTAAAATACGTGCCGGATTACCCAAGAAGGCATACTTTTCTCTATAGCGATATGCCACATAGCTCGCTACATATTTCAAACCTTGTGCAATCCAATCACTTGCAGCAGTTATACTCTCATATTCTTCCAGAAGGTTTAATTCTTCAATACTTGAGGAGTAATTGAGGAGCTCTGAAACCATTTAAAAAGGGTCAAGAACAAGATAAATAAAAAGAAAAAAATAGAGATGAAAATGTGTTTATCGCTTTTTAAAATTTAGCAACCTATGAAAAAAACAATCGATTAAAAAAACTTTTTTCATAAGCAAGTGAGTAAAAGGGAAAAAGTTACTACACAGAAAAAAATGACGTATCAGCATTAAGTCTAAGTGGAAATATCTTGTTAATTCAATAACAATTGTAATAAAATAAGATCATAAGTATTTGTTTCATTAACAATGTTATTAAATTAACAAAATAATTTCCAATTAAACTTGATGCTGTTGATGTAGCATCTTTTTTTTTCCGTGTGCGGAATAATCAAACCTGCATCATCAATGTCTTTTTCGAATCATTTGAATCCATCAGATAGCTCGAGTAATTGAACATTGCCTATTCTTTCGATTCCCTCTCTACTAGTGGATTTGACTGTGTATCGTCTTCAGGTAATAGTGTTAATACGTTTGTCAAAAGTTCATTCTCATCTTCGTCGTATCATCATCCTCATTGTTCGTAGTTGAAGTTAAAGTTGAAGGAATGGCATTGGCTATTTGACGTTGCGGATCTGAATTCATATCGTGTGCCTTGATTAAGCTCGAATCGGTTGCATCAGGATCAGTATTTGTTTGAACCGACAATAAGTCGGTGGAGTGCTTGTCAAGGATATACCAGCGAAGACGATTTCTGATATCTAGAGCATTGGGATGATCATTGGCTCCCCCCATTCTTCGATATATGAAAAGCAATTCTCCAACACATCTTGGTTCAAGCAAGATGTGAATAAATATTCAATTGGACGATCATCAATAACATACATTTGCTTCAAATGTTCGAATAAACCTGACAATGATTGACAGCACAGCAAAATTCCTTTCTGGAATGGTAACAATTTATTATGCCCACAAACTCTCATGCTGGTTATAAATTCATTCATTTCACGTAAGACTTTACATTGCTTTTCCATTTCAATTCCAAATACGTATGCTTCAGCATATTTGGCGTGTTTTGTTCGACTGTTAAAAATGTCAAATCATTTATCGAATAGATTCAGCACATAAAAAAGAGTTTCCCAGTTCTCGAAGCCAGCAATACCGTTTTTCCCACAAGTTTCAATAGCTTTAGCATTAGTATGCGAAAATAATTGTGCTGCAAATTTCACTTTTTGCCGGCCAGTGCGTACAACATCTAAATGTTGTTTGGTTAACTTATGAGCAATCGTCAAATCTTTAACTCTCAATATTAGAAGCAATTCAAAGCACTTCTTATCAATAATATTGCCACAGTAAACAAATCCATGATCGAGCAAGTGATTTCTAGCCAGCTTTAACATGTGCGGAGCATCGGCAAAAATGTAAACTCGCAATAGATTGTTGCTGGGATGCATGAAATAGCAATTCCCTTTTTTGCTGTCGATATTTAAATCATCCCATAGTGATTTATTTTTTGGCCCCAGATCTGAAGTTGCAGCCACAACTGTGAATCCACACTCAAATAGCTGCTCCAAGATTTTTGTCAGATTTTCCTTGGTAACCGGTTTGTCATATTCGTAAAATACTGGTTGTGTCCATTTTGAAAAAAGTCCTCTGGCCATCACCACTTGACAAATCCTATGTTGCCCAATTACTTGTTCTTCTTTCCTATCGATAGACATATGATCGGAAATATACACTTTATCGTAGCTTATGACAGCCAATTTTTCAAAACTTTTCATGGTTTTAGCTTTTTGCTTCATAATAAGTAGAACATCTTTCAAAATTCCTTCTTCCATATTCAATTTCTGAGCTCATTTCCCTAAAGTTGAGAATAAAGGAAGCGGAATTTTCATAGTGGTTCTCAAATATCTGTAAGCCTTAGGGCTTATGCTCCGTAAGTTTATTGCTGCTGCAACGTCTTCGGCGCACCATCTTGTTTTCTTCTTTTTCGGATCGAGAAGAATATTTATTTGCCCGGGAGTGAATATCCTTTCTAGTATTTTCTTGTAATTCCGTTCCTTGTCTAGCAATTTTAATATTTTTCTGTTCCTTACTTCGAGCATTTTGTTTATTACCTTCAACTTTCTCATCAATTTATTGTTAACCGTTTCTGACACCTTTAATTTTTTTCTTAAAATCAAGAGACACGGCAGTGTCTCGCGCAAAGTACACGAGGAGCGAGACCGACCGTGACTCTTTTACGCGAACGCACGAGTTGCGAGTACCCGATATTTTGAGATCTCAATAACGAGTGAACGGATCAAGTTCCAAGTAGGCTTGATCGATAGCTTGGGTCGATTTGGGGGGGGGGTTTCTCTTATAATATTCCGCTACGTGCCCTACGAGCGGAGATATTACGATGCAAAGTCTGAAATGGTAAAATTACAATTACGTCGTTACAGATACGTCGTCGTCGTCGTCGTACGATTGCTTTTTTTCTCGATAGATGGCATTTGAGAACATGTCGAGCGTTCCCCCGGGTCTCCTCCATTACAGTGTTGCTACACTGAAAAGAGACAGCATATACGCGTACGCATGGTGTAAAGAAAGTAAGGTGTGCTATTACGCAGGTTTTTGAACAGCCAATCAAATTTTGTTCCAGCGGCCGCCATTTTGTAGTGGCAAATTAAATTGACATATCACACTCATTTTTATACAATTTGCATAAAATTAATAAAAGGATAAAATAAAGGAAGAAAATAAAATGTACGTTCAATATGCATATATTATATAAAATTGTAATAAAAAAATTAAACATTTACATAAAGAAAATAATAATAAATTTAAAAAAATTTTTTTTCAGATGAACAAGTAACGAACGGAACATTTTATTACGAACGTATATATATTAAATATACATATACAATATGTATGGTCAAGTATAATAAAATAAATGAAACAATGAAAAACCAATAAACACAGTTATTTACTAATAATATAAAACGTGAATAAATATTAATATTTTTTGTGTTTGTCACTTTTTTCATTTTTTTCTGAGTGTCCTGCTCCCAGAACAGATTGCATCCATAAAGCCTCTTTGTATGCATTTGCATGAAAATGAAGCGAACAGATACGAGCTACACATATATGTACAAAATATTTATTATTTTTATTTATTTATTTATTATAGTATTAACAAATACATCAAAATAGAAAGTGTTTTTGTTTAACATACCATTTTTTACATTAATATTTTCATTTCCGCAGATAACTTTCCATTGCTCACTCATTACTGGATCTGCAGGAAATCTAAAAAATCTGAGATATTCAGATCCCTTTTTCCCCGTATAACTTCGGCAACTTTTTACTGCACATGAAGGCATGTTAATATACTTTTTACTCGCATAATTGCCGGGTACTGCAGCACAGACGTATAAAATTAAGGTTAAGTGTCTTTCAACGTAAACATACAAATTTAAAAATGGAGGCGGTTGGTACAATGCGCAGAACGATACGAAAACGCGTCCTCGGTATGAGCACACCTTACTTTCTTTACACCATGCGCGTACGTGTACGTGTGCGCTCGTCGCTCAGTCGGCTCAGTGCGTTCGCGCGGACAGCGCGCTGTCAGTCAGTTATATTAGGTGCTTTCCATTTACATCAAAACTCAGATAATTCTCATTTGTGACGTCGTTCTATCCTTTTTGGCATTAATGAATGATAAAGACAGAATGACGTCACAAGTGAGAATTATCTGAGTTTTGATGTAAATGGAAACATCTATCTATTATAACCTAGAAATAATGACAGTCGTTTGTGACCGTCGCCGCGTGATAGATATAATGATGTAATAAAAAAATAAAATACAACCGTGCCGTGTTGATATGTATGAAAATACTGCAATGTATTTTGAAGGACAAGTGTAGTACCGCAATTGACGTACAGATTGATTATTTTGACGATAAGAAATCGTCTTGCCGTTGAGTGTTTTTAAGATGTTATCATTCTTTGTGCATAGAGATATATTAGTGTGGATATATCCGAGAAGCGGTCTATCGAGAAAAGATAAAATTTCTTAACGGTGTATCTTTGATATTTCTTATTCCAATGGCACTGGCAGGACCCGATTTGCCACAAGTTCCGAATCCTCTGAAATCTATACAGAAATATTTAACAGTCGCGTCGAAGCACGACCAGCGAGATAACGTTGTCAGTTATTAGTGTAAGTGCATATTATAATATACATTCTAAATCATGATTCTAAAGATTGTAGAAATATCTCGGTAATGACACGGTGAAAAAACATGTATTCTAAGAGAGACAAAGAATTAATTACGTACAAAAAACAGGTCGCCTGTATGCTCTTCAAACTGAATTGAAATTGTCCACCAAGACATCGGCGGAGATTAATTTTCTACTAAAGTTGATGGACTGATGGTTGGAAGCAACGAAGAAAGAACTGCATGACAACGAAGCTATTACTAACGATGTGACTGTTGAATCGCATTTAGAAAATTGGGCCTTGAAGCTCTTTTTATATGCCGATAAGAACGATAGGGCTGCAAATTTTTCCAAGAATGTACTACAGACCTTTTATACCGCTCAGATATTGTACGAAGTGTTAACGCTGTTTGGAGAATTGAGCGTGGAAGCGGCACAAAATTGGAAGTACGTTCAATGGAAAGTAGCTTATTTCAACAATTGTTTCACAAATGGAGAAACTCCGGTGCCAGGGCCAATGAAAGAAGCAGATAATGAAAGTACTTCTATTAATGCGTCGAATGACAACGATGGTAAATAATGGGTGTTTATCATCACAAATTTGTCAAATTCTAATGAACATTTTATGACCATCAGATGAGCCTGAATCAAGTGTAAATCCTGGAAGTCCTAAGGATAATACTTTGCTAGATCTGCCAACTACAAGAACGCAGTGGTTTGAATCAGAAGATGATAAGTATGGTGCCAAGTTGACGGTTGAATAAATGAGCCAAATTCAAAAAATGATCAAATGGGCAAGCAGTGCATTAGATTATGTAGCTACTTCTGTAATGAATCTTCGGAAAGCTCTGCATCTTTTAACTACTGGTCAGGAATCCGCATAGATGAAATGGATAGAAAATGTGTTTAAAATAGAATGAATACAAGCAGTAAAACGTAACTGAGGTGAACGAGCGACAGGGATTTAGTTATCGCAGTATATTTACAAAAGCTCTTCCTGATGAGCAGAGACACAATATCAATAAAACATACAATAGTAATCAATATAAATGGGAAACACATTGAATAATAGCATAGTTCAAAATAAAAGCAGAATAATAATCATCCTTATATCCTAAAAATAAGAGCAAATTAAGTATAATACATATATAAAAGTTGGCAATAATTATGTAAAATAATTGCTTCTTGAAGACACTGTATGTGTCGTGATTGCAAATCGCATTACTTTTATATCTCGCTACGAAAACTTAAACTAATACTTTGAATAATGCGCAACGTGTAATGTCGAAACTAAGAAATCTAAATGAATATTAATATCACGCTATATAATTTGGTAGAACATGTAATGCCTCTCCCAAGAATCTTTACTTATTGCTACCAGAACGTAAGAGACCCGCGTGACGGGCTACACAATGCGGTATCAAATATCAAGGTTATTTTACCGTACCGACATAAACACAGAATCTCTCGAAAATGAAATAACACAACGAATCGTCTCGAGTCAAACACTGCGCTGAACCGATAGAAGTATAATTAAAGCGCGTACAAGTGGTGTAAACCGATGCGCGGCTTATCGATATTGCGATCTTACTAGCAATAGAGACCTTCGTTAGACAGCGTTATCCGATGTAATCGGAAGAGCTTAAAAGAGCCCGTAATGGCGTGGTCCACGCTTATCCAAAACACGGAAAGAAAAGGAAACGAAGTACTTAACGTTGAAGAACTCAGCTCGATCGTCATAGGCGACATTAACCAGGGATGCAATTCTCGAGAGCTAGCGTAATTCGTCCTTCTTATTAAGCACTCGTATTATTCGTCCCTCGTGCGTTGTCTGGAATGTTCTCGCTCTCTCTCTTTCTCTCAGGCGGTAATGAGCTCGAAAATCGCACGCACGCAGTAATCAATCTGGTCGTGATCTCGAGCATCACGCCACGCGCGGTATTGCGGGCGCGAGGCCGGTACCTCGAAAGTAATTATGCAATGGCGCAGCTTTATACGACACTTTCCGAGCAGAATATTCTTCCGTATATTCAGAATCACGCCTCGTACAATTAATTGATACAACCGAACGATCTCACTCGACCGTACTTTATCGGGATTACGCTTATACGAACAATTCTTACAAAACGAGCAAAAGAACAATGACCTCGAAACGTGCTTTCGGTATCGCGGACCTTGAACGAATGACGCGGAACGCGTCTTGTCGCGTCGCAAGCACGGACCGGTAACAACAAAAGAGGATCGGTAGCGCGCTCCTAGCTTCCGGCGCCGTGGTCGCCGCTACGCTATCGATTTCACAAACGAGTCGATATTTTCGAGAACGCGCTAATTTTGAACAAAATGCGTTCAGTAATGTCTTATTACTTATAATTAATTATGTTGAATTTGATGCCTGTATCGCGCATAATGCCCAGTAAAAGATATTTTACTAATATTTCACAACTCTTGGGTACAAATAATAGAAGATGAATAAGAGGCATGGTTACAATTAGGTAGTCAAATCAACCTCTGCATATGGTGCACTTAAATAAAAATAGAAATTGTTGCAGTGTTTTCCAGATTGTAACTATTGTCCAAGATGATAGATGTATAGTTAGAGTTTCATTATATTTATTGAAACTACTTTAAGAGTATTAATATTCATTTTAATAAAATATTATTAATGAGACATTTTTGCAAGATTATTGAAAAATCTTGAATTAGATTGTTTTAAGATAAATGGTTTATGTAATTTAGCATATAATTGCTTGTACAAGCTTTAGGATTTAATATAATCATGACATTGATAAACAAACTTGCAACAAAACTAGTTGTGTTTTATTTCATATGATTGTCTTAACTGTTATATAAATCTCACAAAAATTAAAGGAACACTAAATTTATCTTTTAAAATAGGCAAAATTCAAGCAGCTGTAACTTTGTTAAAAATGAACGAAATTTAAATTTAAAAAAAGGATTTTAAGGCTCCTGGATAGTCACCGCGGCCATATTGGATTCTTACTATCGAGGCGAGGAAAACACCCAATTTTGTTGTGCATGCCATTTTCAAATAAAAAGACATTTCAATAAAACATCACTATAGATCGTTTCAGAACACTTCCGAAATTGGCCGAAAACTACCCTTTTCCCTCGACAATAAACAAACAGCCATAAAACAAAGCCTGAACATACGGGAAAAACAGCCGTTTAAGGTGGTTTATTCGCGACTATGTGAGTCAAAATAAACCTCATTTTAAAACTTCTAATTTCATACACTTTCATAGTCGACTAAATTCATTAATGAATTTCTCAAAATGATTGTATATCACAAATCGAATAAATAATCAATAATAAAAAAGAGGCGAATGAAAATAGTCCAATTTTCTTAGCGTAGTACAGAAGAGCTTCAGATGTGGCAACGTCGCAACATTCATGTAAACAAATAATTGCACGTGTATCGTTCGGAGCAATAAACTTAGAGGTTAATTTTATTTAAGTGCAACATTTACTTTTATATCATGAACGAACAACCGCGTTTTAACCTATGCAACTCGCGTTATGAATTCAAAGCGCGACGTTGCCACATATCCGAAGGTTTGTGATCACAGTGAGGAATGGACTGAAATCGATGTCTTTTAACTAATTTTGTGAACATTCTATACGGTTGAGATTGTTGGCTTTGGTACCATATGATTCGGAAGACACTCCTCTGTTTTTATTCTAATTTTCAACCTGATCTGTCTTTTCTATAATTTACTACCATCAATTTATCTCAAAATTACGGTCTCTCACGCGTCGTCCGCCATAAACGCAATGCTTAAGATAGGGAAAAAAGCATATTTTTAGACAATAATATCTCGGAAACTACACGGTCAATCCATTTCAAATTTAGCATGAAGATTCGTCAGTTGCTTAATTACTTTTACTGAAAAAACTGCATCGATCTGTTTTCATAGGTTATATGGACATACCACCTTAACGACTATCGAAAGAAGGTGAAAACGTTCCTTCCGCATGCAAATCTTACTTTTCGGCCAATTTTACGACTTTCACGAATACGTTAAACGTTAGAGCACAAGCACAGAGCGAATAATAAAGAAATAGCATGCACAACAAAATAGGTTGTCAACATGTCACAAAGGACAGAATTCTCCATTGGAGAGAGTTCTGATTTCTGCCGCGACGGTACATCGCCACCGTCAACGCAGAGTTCTCGGCTGACCATCCAGAAGCCTTAAAGCTTGAAATTTCTACTTTCGAAAGGTCACTATTATTTTTTAGTTTCTGTGAGTTTGGTAATTTTTACATATAGAAAATTACGAACTGGACAAAATAGAAAATTTTTCTTTCACTTTGTGGGCCTGTCACGTGCACAAAAAAAATCTGCGAAAATTTTTGACTTTCTAACGTGAAAGCTTAAAGTTTTCCTTGCAAAATCTTTTTTTAAAAATGTTTCTACAATTTTTTGTTACTAATTTATCGCGGATTGAATAAGAAATGAGCATTTTGACTTTAATTGCTCATAACTCTCTTAGAAATCATCGTATCACAATTCAAAAAACAGATTCTTAAAGCTGAAACTTTGCTCTATTAAACGGTATAATTGCCAAATTGTTTTAAATAACATGTAGATATGATACAAATTGATGAAAATAATGTAAAAATTAGCGATTTTTCTCTTTTTCATTTTGACCCAGAAAACAATTATACAGAAGAACAACGCAGAAACGTAAAAACATTAAAAAAAAAAATTTTGCAAAGAAAACTTCAAGCTTTCACATTAGGAAGTTGAAAATTTTCGCAGATTTTTTTTGTGCACGTAACAGGCCCACAAAGTAAGAGAAAAATTTTCTATTTTGTCCAGCTCGTAGTTTTCTATATGCAAAAGTTATCAAACACATAAAAACTAAAAAATAATAGTAATCTTTCGAAAGTAGAGGTTTTAAGCTTTAAATTTAAATTTCGTTCATTTTTAACAAAGTTACAGCTGCATGAATTTTGTTTATTTTTAAAGATAAATTTAGTGTTCTTTTAATTTTTGTGAGAAGTGTATAATTTACTTTTACTTAAATATTATTCATTTTTATGTAAATAGTAATTTTTTGTAACTAATTACTAATTTGCTAATTCAATAAAAATTTAATTTGTTGTTATTGCTAATTCGTGAATAATTAAAAAATAAAAAATAAAAATTTTTTATAGATCCCCTTACTTACTAAAAAATGGGTGATATCAGTATAAAATTACCTTTTTCAAAAAAGGTAAAAAAAAGGAGCCAAGTACCTACACGCAATGTATTTTGTAAATTCAAAAATCCAATCTAAATGATAGTTTTATTTCTTCTTCACAAAGTTATATTACCTAACTTAACTCAAGTGAAATGTATTTCAAAAAGATGTGAAAAATTTAATTTCTCCTTCACAAAATTATATTACCTAACTTAACTCAAGTGACATGTATTTCAAAAAAAGATATGAAATCTTTAAATTAAATTGCGCCTATTGCAAAGAGATTATTATATCACAAAATTGCGTTACCAAACTTAATCCAAGTGGTAGTAGCCTTATTTCTTCTTAACAAAATTATATCACAAAATTGCGTTACTCAACCTAAGTGATATGTTATTTCAAAAAATATATGAAATCTGTAAATTACGCCAACTACGCCAACTAATCCAGACAAACTTGCATATAGGTGCATAAGCATATGCATAAAGAGATGGATTGGTCTATTTCCTTTTGCACATATATATGAACCAATCAATTTCTTACGCTTATGTTTATGCGCTATGCAAATTTGTCTGGATTAACCTTAAAAAAGCTGCGCCAAGTTTTTTACAAGAAAAATTTCTTTATTTTATTTTAATTAAATATTTTTATTTTATAATGTTACCTCTTTAATTCTTTATGATTAAAATGATTCTTTGTAATGTTATAATTTTATCAAGGAGAATTAAAACTACTACCACTTGGGTTGATAGAAAGACCGGCCCTCGGGAATACAAAGATACATACTACTTGGGTTGAGTTAGGTAACACAATTTTGTTTTATTTTTTAAGAGTAGTTGCACTACAATTATTTTTCAAAGCAATATATATATTCTCTTTGTAGTTGGCGTAATTTAAAGATTTCATATATTTTTTTGAAATAACATATCACTTAGGTTGAGTTAGGTAACGAAATTTTGTGATATAAGTTTGTTAAGAAGAAATAAGGCTACTACCACTTGGATTGAGTTTGGTAACGCAATTTTGTGATATAATAATCTCTTTGCAATTAGCGCAATTTAATTTAAAGATTTCATATCTTTTTTTGAAATACATGTCACTTGAGTTAAGTTAGGTAATATAATTTTATGAAGGAGAAATTAAATATTTCACATCTTTTTTGAAATACATGTCACTTGAGTTAAGTTAGGTAATATAATTTTGTGAAGAAAAAATAAAGCTATCATTTAGATTGGATTTTTGAATTTACAAAATACATTGCGTGTAGGTACTTGGCGCCTTTTTTTTTACCTTTTTTGAAAAAGGTAATTTTGTACTGATTATATTATTCTGCATGACTTTATCATAACTTTTGTTTGGAATTCCTTTTCTTATATTGGGAGTCTTACACTTTAGTTTTTGAATCCGTTAAGTTCTTTTGCAGGCATGGAATTTTGATTTTTTGATGTCGTTGATCCCACTTTTTCGTTGATGTCCTGTTGCTCCAATGCTGTAAAATTCTCGTGTTCGATGTTTTCTATTTCTCCTAATGCAGACTCGTTACGTGTGTCGATAACGTCAAGATCCAAATTCTCGGTTGGAATGGCTCCATCATTTAAGTCGTGGCTTGTAAACCGAAGAAAAATTTTTGGTACCATGTCTGTTCTTTGTAGGCAGTAGGTAAAAAATGAATAGAGCATACTCTTTCTGAAAGAATATATATATTTTATGATTATAAGATCATGATACTAAAAATCATACAAAAATGCTATAATATGTATTTTTTAAAATTATATTGCTTACCATTTTTTGTATTAACTTCCTCGTTCTTACAAGCTTTTACCCACAAACAATTTCGTCTTTTGGGAAACTAAAAAAACTCAAATTCCCTGACTTTCGCTGCGGCTTGATGTTTTGGCACCCTTTAACAGCACAACGAGTCATTGTCAGTCAATCAAATCTGAAATAAAATTTACGGAATTCGTAAAACTCAGGATATTTATAGAAATCATGAAATAAAACGTATAATATGATTTTTGGATAAATGAAAATGTGTGTCGAAATAAAAGATTCACATTCGAACACTCCATGTGAGATCGATTTAAAATAAAAAAATTGAAAGAGGAATTTTGCAATTCATAATTTTTGTTTTAACCGTAAATTTTTGCCGAAAACAATTATTTATCATGAAATTACCTTTTAAGGTGGTTGGGCCATCAGAGCATGTCAAAGAAAAAAATCCGAATTAAAAATGTGTTATAAAGAAAACCTAAATACGGTTAAATTTGCAATTTTGAGAAGATCTGACGTCTAGTTTTTGAGATATTAAATCTCAAAGTTGGCATTTTTAACATAGGTTTTATGGGAAATTGTACCGAAAACATACATTTTTCGAGAATTTCACTCACTCTCTGTAAAGAAACAAGTTCAAAAAACTGAAAATAACATTATTTGATTCTTCTAGCACTTGTTGAGTATAAAATAAAACGACGTTGACGTGTAATAAGGCCAAAAATTCAATCAAAAGTTGATGAATCGTCGCGTTTCTTGTCGGCCTTTTGATCAGCTGTACGCGACGTGAACATGTGGCAACGCCGCGCCGTGTAGTGTTTTCTTTCCACAGCACTATTCTTTTTCAAGCAAATCTTTCGTTATCGAAATTGTTTGTTACCTTCCATTATTTTTCAACATAAACACAATACATAACTTTACTCAAACACATGGCACTGGCATGATAGCTGCCTACAGCGAAGAGATGCAATGTCACGACATTTCTCTTGTACGAATGTCAACTGAAGTCAAATCTTGAACTGTTTACATTTATCAGTAGATAAATTGATACATAATCGAATGAAAAGTTACATTATAAAACCAATAATTATACAAGTGTCTAGAATATATCCATAAAAATGGTTTTTCTTAAAATAAAATTTAGGCCTTATATTGATTCATATCGGGTCGAAAGCTTTATCAGACTCGTATGTGTGATATATATTTTTATTTTTACTAATTGTATTTTTTTTAAATTAGATTACTTTGGGTAAACATCCCGTTTAGGGAACCCACCTCCGATGGCCTTGACCTTCACATATGTTGTCAAGGTCACCCTTCTGAGTGACCTTCAGAAGGTTTTAGTCGGGGGTCGCTTTTTATTAAAAAGTTATTAACAAAAAAAAGTTTGGCGACCTCACCGATTTCAATGACCTTGATATATGTTGTCAAGGTCATGACCCCGAGTGATCTTCAGAAGGTTTTAGCCGTCGCTCGTTATTCGTTAAAAAGTTATTAACAAAAAAAGTTTGGAAAATACGTAGGTTAGATGACGCGCTTTACAAGTATTTAACTGTTTAAAGCGCGTCACTAATCTACATAGGTTAGATGACGCGCTTTAACAGTATTTAATTGTTTAAAGCGCGTCAACTAACCCATGCGTAAACCATTTCGGATCTACCACACCTCCCCCGAAAGCGGGGGGGGGGGGTGTGGGTGAACCTCGGTTCGCGTAAAAAGTGTATGCGTGAACTATTTCGGGGCTACCGCACCTCCCCCGAAAGCAGGGGGGGTGTGGGTGAACCTCGGTTCGCGTGGAAAGTGTATGCGTGAACTTTTCATGCGTGGAAAGTTAATATGCGAGATGCCACATGGGTTAGATGACGCGCTTTAAAAGTATTCAACTGTTTAAAGCGCGTCATCTAACCCGCATGTAAGTATTCTCTGCTTTAACAAAAAGACTTCAATTTATCAACAATTTACTGCTTTAAATGTTGTGTTTTGGTAAAGCAGCGATTTTCTCGCGAAATAAAGTATTCAACTATTCAATAAAGTATTCAAGTATTCTCTGCTTTAAAGAAAAACGTAATATTAGTCGTTTATGCCTCTCAGTACTTAAAATAACTGCTATATTTTCGAAACTTTTTTTGTTTATAACTTTTTAATTAAAAGCGACCCCCGACTAAAACTTTCTGAAGGTCACTCAGGAGGGTGACCTTGACAATATATGTGAAGGTCAAGGCCATCGGAGGTGAGTCCCCTAAACGGGATGTTTACCGTACTTTGTTTAAAAACTATATATTCTTTTAATAAATAAAGATTTAATATGCAATGTACAATATACTTATTTTTTTATGTACATCGTGGACAGAAAGATTGATTTTTTTGTAATACGTTTTGGAATGTGTTTGTTGAATTTTACAATTTATTTTCCAATGGAAGAATTCTTTTATTAAACAACACGAATGCACATTCCGAAATTTATCACAAAAGAGAAACAATATTTCTGTCCACGATTGTATACGATTATCCCCTTTCTGGTTAAACAATAATTTCATTGTATATAAAATATCCATACGATATCGCGAGTGCTATAATTAATATCTTGCGATATCTTTTGACCTCCCTCGGATATCCTGTGAAGATGTCTGCAAGATCTAAATAGCTGGACACTTGTGCATCCACTGGATATCTGAGACCATTTTGGGATGTCCCGCGGTTATTGCGATATCCCAAAATGATGTCTGTAGGACGTCCCTCAGATAAAGTGTGCTGTGTGGGATGGTACTAGCCCAACCACCTTAATAGGTTAATAGCTTATTAATCCACTCAAATAAATATATATGAAAATTTTGTAACACAACTACGCTTGTATCCATGCTCGTATTTCATAAAAACAATATGGCTGGGTCTAGGTCTGCGCAGAACGAATGAAAACTTGTCTCAGGAATCAACTCACCTTATATTCTTTCACCATGTTCTTTTAGAACCTTTCTTTATACATTGACTACACAACCGGAACGAACAACATTTTATGGGCTCTAATTCTTGGACCCAATTTATTCTTGGACCTAATTTATTCTTGGACCCAATTTATACTTGGACCTAATTTATTATTATTTATTCTGGATTTGACTACATTCCATTTCCGTTTTATTTTGACTTCAGATAGATGCAACGACAAATTTCAGTTATGTATCAATTTAGTTTTCAAACTGTGATGTAGTTTCTCATGTCAATTTTATTGGTGTGACCTCCCAGCGTATTATTATTAATTTTAATTTTTTTTTTATATATGTCTTTCTATCGTCTGACCTTTCCAAGTTATGTATATGTATGTTAGTTTAAATTATCTTATGGCTGAAGATGACTCGGTGAAGTCGAAATGTAAATTTTCACTCTTGATTAATTAATAATTTTTTGTTTGCTCGATCATTGGCCTTTTTTCTTTTATTATTTGTATACATTGTACATACGAGCGAGTAATTTCTTTATTTTAACTTTATTATTAATGTTAAAAGATAATATCACAACATGTTTCAATTCTATTTTCTTCGGTTTATGATTCATCTGTTTGCTTAATTTTAACAGTTTAATTTGTTGAAATTGAAACAGATATAATTTTCACTTATTTAATAATTAATCGTCTTATGTATTAACTTTTAATATACACAATTAAAATTTTATCCTCCAAATACTGCGCGCTCTTGCAACATTATTAAAAATTATAAAAATAACAAAATATTTTATATATCTAAATTCCCATAAAATATCTTATCTCACAATCACATGACAAATTTCATGATCACATTTCATGAAACACAAATAAAATTTGTTAAACATTGTTCACGGAAGATCATTTAAATTACGAATTTGTAATACAAAGATATAATCTATTGTCAGAAGATAATGCAAAGAACAAAAGAAAAACCGTTGTCTCTCTTCGTGTGCGTTATTTTTCTTTTCTACACAATATGAATAAAACATATACTATAGAAAATATGTGATAGATAGGAGTTATCTTATGTCTATGGTATAAACCCTCTTTTCTTAATTTCAATTATTATGTCCAACTGTATCAAGTACAACTGTCATCTTTACACATCAATTGGTCCTCTATAAATAAAAAAAATAACAGAAATGACATTTCGCTGTGACGTTAAATATAGTTGTCACTTAATGCAACATGACATTCCATAAACTGTTTCTTACAATCTAGTAGTCTACATTATGTTGAATTATTAATTCGTGAACTGCATAGGTCAGATGGAACATATTCTCCTCGAGATCTTGTATGAACATGGATTGTTACAGATATCGTTACTACAAGGTTAATGAATATTTTTTATCAGCTGCTGGTATATGGCCTTACCAAACAAAAAGAAAAAAAGTGTTTTTGTGTTCCATTACAACATTCTGTATATTGAGCATACATGCCGCTCAGGTAACTACTTTTAAGAAAGATATCACATTATACAATTATGTAACTTTAAAGGTTTTATTTATTTCCCCTAAATAATTCCCCATAATTTCTCATAAATCATTGGCGATACAGAATTGATTAAATATCGGGTATATTGGTTTGCATTGGAAATATATTTAGGACTGTCCAATATAAAGCTATTTAATTCAATAGAAATGCTTTGCCAATATTGCATTTTGTAAAAATTATATTGGATAAACCGAAACATTAATTTTTGCCAATATTACTGATTACGTGATCTCATTTGTGATCATGTCTTATTACCAACAAATTTAATAAGATGTAATTAAAACCTTTATGTTAAAATTATAGATACTTTTACAGGTTTAAAACGGGAGAAAATACTATGGTCTTTTACTATATATCATAAATTAAAAATCCATATTTTCTATTTTACGTTCAAAATATAGAAAAAATTTATGTATCTATTATTTGTATAAAATTTTTTAGATGGTCTTGTTTTTAAAGGCCGTAGCCGGATAAAATGTGCCCCCACACGGATAATGCTCATTTTTTTTGCTTTGATTGCTATCAGTGTCACTTATAATTTAGTCAAATATTAGCCCTTAATATTGAACCGTTTTGCTGTAAAAAATAAAAATAAAAATTTTGAAAATAATTCATATCTTTTGATCGGCTTAACCGATTTTGATGAAATTTTAATATGTTGTAGATATCATTGAGACACATTTGTGGAAAATTCGGGAAAAGTTTTTGATGACAGAAACATTGATAAAAAAAAATAAATAAATGTTTTTGATTTTTTTAGTTCCGATATCTTTCTTGTACAATTATAAAAAAAATTTTCTAAAATCTTGGAGTAGTTTCCTATCGGACATAATTTTTTTGGAAGCAATAAAATGGGTAGGCGGTACTTTTAAAAAATAAAGTATTTTTTAATATTTTTTTAAAATATGATATGCTTTTGGTACGATCGCCATATATTTTATGTAGAATTTTGTGATAGTATTATACAACAAATAATTTTTTCGAACCAATAAAATAGGTAGGCGAAAGTTTAAAAAAATAAAATATTGTTTTTTATTTTTTAAATTTATGATATGCTCTTTGTACCATTGCTATATTTTTTTATGAACTTTTGAGACGGTATTCTACAACAAGTAATTTTTTCGAACCAATAAAATGGGTGAAAGATACTTTAAAAAACAAAATATATTTTTTCGAAATTATCATAGCTTTTTGGTACCATCGCCATATTTTTATTTAGAATCTTGGAATTGAATTTTACAACAAGTAATTTTCCGGAATCAATTAAATAAATAGGTGCAGGTACTAAAAAAATAATAAAATAAAGTAAATTGAAATAATTATAAAAGAATAAACTATAATCGTATTAAATCAAATGTTTATTAATGAAGTAACATGCACATACACGTACACATACACTCAAAATAATGAAGTACACATACATATTTATTCACATAATCACTCTCATACTATTATTTACACTATTTATAGTTATATTTATATGGATGGAAATATATTTAAATATAAAAAAATATGAAAATATATTTAAAACAGACGGCATCACGCCTATTATCAATGAAGATAGTGATGAAGATTAGTCCATCCATATAAATATAACTATAAATAGTGTAAATAATAGTATGAGAGTGATTATGTGAACGAATGTGTATGTGTACTTATTTTATTGGTTTGAAAAAATTACTTGTTGTAGAATAATATCCCAAAATTCTACATAAAATATATGGCGATCGTACCAAAAGCATATCATATTTATAAAAAAAATAAAAAAAAAACTTTAATTTTTAAAAGTACCGCCTACTCATTTTATTGCTTCCAAAAAATTATGTCCGATTGGAAACTACTCCAAAATTCTAGAAAAATTTTTTCATAATTGTACAAGAAAAATATTGAAACTAAAAAAAATCAAAAACATTTATTTATTTTTTTATCAATGTTTCTGTCATCAGAAACTTTTCCCGAATTTTCCACAAATGTGTCTCAATGATATCTACAACATATTAAAATTTCATCAAAATCGGTTAAGCTGATCAAAAGATATGAATTACCCCGGGAAAAAACCTCTTATTTATTCATATTAGTTTATATTAGTTTATATTAGTAGAAATATGATCACATATGATCATATAAGAAATGAAAAATATAATCTTAAACAATATTATATGGCCATATATATTATATAAGCATATATGATTATATACTCGGGAAAAAATACCTCTTATTTGTTCATATTAGTAAATATATAATTGTATATGGTCATATAAAAAATGGAAATATAATCTTGAACAATATTATATGGCTAAATCTCTTAAAGTATAACTTTATATAGTCATATATGGTTTTATATACTAGTTGTATATTATCATGTGTGATCATGTAAAAATGTATCGAAAAAAAAGAAAGTGGTAGTATTATACCTCGAAAAAATTTAAGTAACAAGTGGTAGACGTAATCTTGATATCTCGAAAAATCTCGAAAAAATCTAAGCAGTAGTATCTTTATTTCCGAAAAATTATAACTCAAGTGATCTATCAAGACACATCACAAAATTATGTTACCTTATCAAAAAGAAGAGTCGCGCTTCAAGTGATCTATTACAATTACAAAAAAGAAATGATATCTCTTTAAATTACAGCGCCAATTACAGAGAGAACATATATATTGCCTCAAAAAATAATTGTTGCACTACTTTGAAAAATCTTTAAATTGTAACAAAGGAATACAAGATATTTAAATACAAAGTTTACATGTGTATTTTTTAGTGATCACAAAGAATTACAGAGGTAACAGTACAAAATAAAAATATTTTATTAAAATACATAAATTTTTCTTGTAAAAAAACTTGGCGCTGCTAGACCTCGAAATTTTAAATAAATAAGGACAACAATAAATAAAAATAATTCAGAGAAGAATGCGATAAGAGTAATATTAAATGATTATCAGCGTGGATGTGCGAGTGAGTGATATGGGTGTGCGTGACGACGCGGACGGCGGATAATGCGGCTTATAATTAAGTAGAGAATAAGTTTATGAATTTATTTAAAATTTCGAGGTCTAGCAGCGCCAAGTTTTTTTACAAGAAAAATTTATGTATTTTAATAAAATATTTTTATTTTGTACTGTTACCTCTGTAATTCTTTGTGACCACTAAAAAATACACATGTAAACTTTGTATTTAAATATCTTGTATTCCCTTGTTAAATTTAAACACAATTTAAAGATTTTTCAAAGTAATGCAACAATTATTTTTTGAGGCAATATATATGTTCTCTCTGTAATTGGCGCTGTAATTTAAAGAGATATCATTTCTTTTTTGTAATTGTAATAGATCACTTGAAGCGCGACTCTTCTTTTTGATAAGGTAACATAATTTTGTGATGTGTCTTGATAGATCACTTGGGTTATAATTTTTCGGAAATAAAGATACTACTGCTTAGATTTTTTCGAGATTTTTCGAGATATAAAGATTACGTCTACCACTTGTTACTTAAATTTTTTTGAGGTATAATACTACCACTTTCTTTTTTTTTCGACGTAACAACATATAGGTACACTACTATGCGTGAACTTGGCGCCTTTTTTTACCTTTTTTTTAAAAAAGGTAATTTTGTACGGATATCACGCCTTTTTGTAGTATTACGCATTTTATAAACAGTATGTACAGGGTAAAGCTATTTGGAGGTATAATACTACCACTTTGTTTTTTTCGAGGTAACAACATAACAGGGTAACAACATAATACATATACACTACTATGCGTGTACTTGGCGCCTTTTTTTTACCTTTTTTTTTAAAAGGTAATTTTGTACGAATATCACGCCTTTTTGTAGTGTTACGCATCTTAATCTTATAAACAATATATCTTATAATCTTATAAACAGTATATACAAGGTATGAAGCTAAAAGTGTTACGGACTATTATTTCTAAAGAAAACAACAATTTAATATTTTGCTTAGTTTTTTAAAAATAATAATCTGTAACCCTTTCAGCTGTACACCTTGTATATATTTTTCAATTTCAACATAAAACATAATCGCAATATAGCATGATTAATGTTAATAAGTCGTTAACTGTAAAATTCTTTATTTATTTTTATTCGCGTGTCTTACTGAATGTTGTTCGCAACTGTATATGTACCGATATCTTCAGGTATCGATATTTTTGATAATTACAGATGGACACCTGTAACACGTGTCTGAAATTTACCCGATTTGTTTATTCTTTTATTCCTTTCAACTATAATCGCAAATTAATTCTATTTGATAAAAGCAATTCTGTTAAATTTCTCATACATAACGCATCGTTTATAATTTTTTATTATAAATATTAAATAGTACGATATATATATATTCGTACTCACATCCTTGAAAATTATTTCGAGAATTCGAGCGAATGTCACAACTAGATAAAATTATCTTTCATATTTTGACAGTTGAGTAGGAACATATTTGAGTTGGCGAAAAATGATTCTCTGAAACCGCACATGTGTGTGTAAATAATTCAGTAGAAAATATATAATCTTCATTTCAAAATACATTTGCACACTACGTACCAAAAATATATAATATGATAACGTAGTTTTTGCTATTCAATTGATTGAATTTCAGAAAAAAAAATATTTAAAAGTATATAACTATGTCAGTCAATAAAGAGACATAGACGCAAATTGAATCATATATATTTAATTGCCTGCTCATTAAATATAAAGTGCAAACACATAGAAATTGTATATTTTTCTATACTTAAATGCAATAGGAAGAAATAATTAAACAAGTATCCTTGCATAGGAATATTGTGCATAATTTTTACAAAACAGAGATTCGCGCAATTAAGATATATAATAAAATTAATAACGATTCTATAAATCTTAGTTATATGTTAATAATACGACATGATCTTTTTAATCATGAAACTTACAAACTAACGGAAAAAGATTGGTATCCTAAATCGAAAACAAATTATGTGTACACATAATAAAAATTGTATGAATTAAAATTATGTGTATACACATAATAAAAATGCGGAATTATTTTTGTCAGACATAATTTTAATTCATCCAATTTTTATTAGACATAATTTTAATTCGTCCAATTTTTATTATGTCTAGACATAATTTTAATTCAGCGAATTTTTATTATGTCATGACATAATTTTAATTCTGCCACTAGGGAATTTGTAAGTCGATTCTTATGAATCAAGCTTGAATTCGATGTCTAGGTGTCGCAGGTTGCCGATGACGAGGTCCACATAGTGCGCTCCATAGTTTTCGGTATCCAGGTGTATTAATACCTTGAATTCGATGTCCACGTGTTCCAGGTTGCCGATGACGGGTTCCAGATAGTGCGCTTTATAGTTTTCGGTGTTCAGATGTAATAATACGTTGAATTAGATGTCTAGGTGTCCCACGTTGCCGATGACGAGGTCCACATAGTGCGCTCCGTAGTTTTCGGTGTCTACGTGTATTAATACCTCGAATTCAATATCTACGTGTCCTACATTCAGATTTAAAGTTATTAATACACCTAGACATCAAAAACTACGAAGCGCACTATCTGGATCCCGTCATCGGCAACCTGGGACACGTGGACATCGAATTCAAGGTATTAATACACGTAGACACCGAAAACTACGGAGCGCACTATGTGGACCTCGTCATCGGCAACCTGGGACACGTAGACATCGAATTTAACGTATTATTACAGCTGGACACCGAAAACTATGAAGCGCACTATCTGGACCTCGTCATCGGCAACCTGGGATACCTAGACATCGAATTCAAGTTTGATTCATAAGAATCGACTTAAGGTTGTATGACCCCTTAGAAGAAAAAATGCCAAATTCTTCAAACTTTGTCAGGTGATGAGTATTATAATAATAAAGCATTGTGCCAAGTTTGAACAAGTTTGCGAGGCCCGTTCAAAAGTTATAACAATTTGAATTTAACATGGGCTCTTATGGGAATTCATCAAGTTTCACTGTTTTTTCAACTTCATTTGAGAAATTAATATCGAAGAAAATATGTCATCCTTTTAAAACTTTGCAGAAATATTAATAAACATCTTACAAACAAATTAGAACCAAAAAAATTATGACTTCGAGGATATTTTCTGAAATATTGAATAAAAACCAAACAGAGAACAGTCTCGCTTGGTCTCACTGAACTCGTAAGTACATAGAGATCCGGCAACAGCGCACTATGACGTCACATTAGAACCTCTCTCTCCGTCACTCTCCGTAAAGGATGACAAATACTACAGAGGTCCGTTACTTTTTCCAATAGAGCCTTCTATGTATCAAAAGTGTGCTCTGAGCACGTGTAATATACAGACGCATCGTTTGAGGTTAGTTTTCGCTTGCGCTACGAAAATGCCGAAAGTAAAACGTTACATGTGGAAAGGAAAAGTTGTCACTGAAAAAGTGTACAATCAACGGTTAGCACAGACAAATACTGGGAAACGTAATTTGAAGACACGAGTCGAAACCACACCAGATGATTGTAACAATTCCATGGCACATGTAACGTTTTACTTTTGGCATTTTCGTAGCGCAAGCGAAAACTAACCTCAAACGTTGCGTCTGTATATTACACGTGCTCAGAGCACACACTTCGCGTTCACGCAGCTGATGTCGAGTGAGATCAATGCTACCAACTTACAGAAAATGCGACGTTGTCGCGATCAAAATACTTTTTTATGAGAGCTATTGTATTTAATTTATTAATAAATGACGTAAATAAATAACGTAATATAATTTCATTAGTATTTTTAAACAGTAATTACTATGTTTTGTTACTTTTTAAAGATTTTTACACTTTCAGATTTTCGTTTGTGTCAGTTGCAAGTCAGGTACAGTCTTTCTAAAAATCATTAAAAGTGAAAGTTTGCATACGAGAAAATATGCATAAAAATGTCTCTATAGCTCTTAAAAACACAGGCAACCGTTATTTTAATAAAATATTAATATAAATATTATTTTCCAGTAAAGAATATCTTCTTAAATATGTTAATTAGCTTTATGTTACGTTTCTTAAACTTTTGGCAGAGATCTTACGGGTCATACAACCTTAAAAATTCCCTAGCGGCACTTTCTGCCAAGCGTAGAGACCTTCTTTTCCGTTGACTCAATATATATTATATATATACCTAATTTACCTAAATAGAAATCTTCCTCTTGACCGATAAGTCTATCGACCATCGACCTAATTTCGAAATACGCGCGCGATATCGAAACTGGCGATACCTGCGCCGCCAGCGTCGAAAAAGTGAAAGGGACGTTTCTCTGATAATAATATTGAGATGTCGGCGTTAGGAGGAGGAAGTATCTTAAAAATAAATTTTCACATTTGGACTTTGCGTCGCAATATCTCCGTTCGTAGGGCACGTAGCGGAATATTATAAGAGAAACCCCCCCCCCTAATTGGACCCCAAGCTATCGATCAAGCCTACTTAGAACTTGACCCGTTCACTCGTTATCGAGATCTCAACATCTCGGGTACTCGCAACCCATCGCGTCGCGTAAAAGAGTCACGGTCGGTCTCGCTCCGCGTGTACTTGGCGCGAGACACTACCGTGTCTCTTGATTTATAAGATTAAAGATAATCATATATGAATATATACTCTATAATGGATCTATCCATATAAATTTGTATAACTGTTATAAATATTCTTCTAGTATATTATTTTACTTGACAATATCAAATTAATATGAAATATATTATTTTTAGTTTCAGTTTACACAATTGCGTTTTAAGTCCGACAAAGTCCATATTGGCACGCAGTGCCAATTTAAAAAACTGAAACATGTATTTAATAATAATTGATATTGTGAAATATTATTAATTGTAAGCATCAAGATCCGTTTTGACCAAAAACGGCACTTCTCATTGCTTATATGTTATTTTAAGTTTTCATTTTTTCCTAATTTTGCATAAGATACTTAATTTTTTTAATTGACATATTAATTTTTATTAAGTATTTTCGTAAACAGTGAAATTACCAGTAACTATTCGTGAAAAAAAAAACTGTTATATAATATATATTATAGTTCTTATAAACAAATATATTAATCGTATTATCTGGCAAACATACCTTATAATTTAAACTGAAAAAATAATATAAACGTATATGAAATAATATAGTCATATAAGATTATATATGATCAGATCAGAATATTGCATCTCAAAGTATCCGATAAATGGCATTCGATGTGATCTGTTTCTCGTATTTAAAATTTGACAAACAGTGTTATAAGAACAGCATCAAAAAGACACGACACTGTCTCGCGCGACGCTGTCTCGGAGCGACACAATTTTTGTATTAGTTATATCGTGAAGTCCACTCTTATAATAAAGTAGCACGCTTAAAAAATAACATTTGAAAATATATAACAATTTTCTAAAACCTATTTAAATATATATGTTCTGTGACGTTGCGGCTTCACCGCGCGTGGCAGCGTCCCCGCCGCCGCGCCGTCACAAGGCGCGGGGTTCGCGCCCCATGACGGGCCGGGAGCGTATACCGAGCGTCGAGATCTCCCTAGGGGCACTAATTGTAAAATGCGACAGAGAATTTATTTATTTGTAATTTTGTATGAGCGGCGCCCCACCGACCGAAGAGGAGGACACGCAACAAAGACCAGCTGTCGGCAGGAAATTACAGCCCACCCGTATTCGGTTCGAGAGGGACGGCCCGGCGAGGCGAGGTGCGAGCGGCGCTACCAGGAGTCCGAATAGGCCTGGCAGGAGCGGCCGAGAGTGCCGTCGCGAGGACGCCCGGCGCCCCGGACCCGGATCACCGTTAATTGCGGACGCCGAGAGGGCGGAGGGTCAAACCCGTAGGCGGAGTGGCGGCGGCCGGAGCCTACAACAGGGCGGTCCCTTCCCAGGGAGGAAGTATCAAGGGCCAGACGGGCCCGAAAGCGGAGTAAGGGTGCACGGCGCCCCTCCAAGATACGGCGTTGCGCGGATCGATAATACGGTGCATCCGGGATCCCGCGTGACGCCGATGACGGCCGAGCCGCTGCGCAGAGCGGCCGCGCGCAGCCCCGCGAGGGGCGAAACGTTCGACCCGCGATCGAGAGCGACGTCGCTCTTTCTCTTCCGCGCTATCCGCCCAACCGACTAGACGCATTCCGCGTTGCCATCCGCTTTTGCCCGCGAGAAGCCCGGCCCGTCGTGGGTGACCCCAGCCGACCCGAACGAGGAAGGAGGACGACGGCGAGGACGAGCACCGGGAGCAGCGTGTCGGTGAGGTCGCCCGTTAATTAACTGTGAGCCACGAGCGGATTGCGAGGGGGTCGCGCTCCCGCTCTGTTGTCGACTCGCCATATTTCGCGTTAGCCGTGCAGGCAAGCTCGGCGTAAAGTTTCGGTCGGCGGTCGACACCAAGCGCGAGGGGCCCCGGACGTGGTTGTCGTAGGCAGGGTAATCGGAGCGACCTTGGGAGATCCGATCCGGGAAGCGTCGAAGAGCCTTCGGTTAACGGGGTACGCGATACGCGTTAATTAAGCGTTGCTGGAGCGTTCCAGCGGTTTCGGAGCACGTGAGGGCCGCGTGCTCCTAACGCGCGTTGCGTTGTCGGACCGAGCGGCGTGGTTTCACGCCGTATTCACGGTCGCCGCGTTTCTATTCTACTCCGTTTTCTATTACCTTGCGTATGATAGTTGGTATTATTATCTCTCGCATTATAGCCTGTATTATCACCTCTCGCATTATAGTTTGTATTATTATCTTCGTATTATAGCTTGTATTCGACCCCGTTATATGCGATGTCGTGGGAGAGTTCGCAAGCGGCGTTATTCGCGTATGATTGATCCTCGCCTATTTAGTATTTGCGTTGGCTGAACCGGAGGTAACACCGTTATTCGGTGTTATCTCCCATCCGTATTCCGGTACCATAGTTCGCGATTTACGCTAAACTTCGTACTCCATCGTATGACATGTCGTGATCTTTTCGTGATCCGAGTGGCGATCCGCATTAAGTTTCGTATTCCGTGTAATAGTCCGTATTCGATCTGGCGGTAGATTATGCGAGGTCGCATGATATTTCGCGAGCTGCGTTCTCCCACGTATTACTGACAATCGCCTGGTTCGTATTTGCGTTGTCGGGATCGGAGGTACCCTGTGCCGTTCGTTCTTATTAATTATATTATCTTTCATCCGACGCGTTCCCTTAGTTTATTCGCTATTACTTCCCCTCTGTCCATCGCCTTTTTTTTGTTTACTGCGTTTGGAATAAAGCCTGTTACACTTATTGTTAAATTATCTGCGTTCGTGCGATTTATTTCCCCGTCCCCGCAACCTCCAGCGCTGCCCGGCATACACCCTGCCCCTCCACCGTTAGGTGAGCTAGCTAACCCCTCGTACCGAGGACGGTGCCGACTTTCGCGGATCTGGTCGTTTCGCGATTCGGTGACGCGACTCGTGCGCGTCTGGCACCCAAACGATTCTATCGCGGTCAAGCAGCCGTCCGAGGGCGAGGGCTCCGAACGCGAGAGACCCTCCATCCCGCTCTCCCCTTTTTTGCTCCGCTTTTAGCAAAAAAAGCGTGACAGTTCTTATATATACAGTTATTAGATAATTAAATCGAGTCGATTTAATTCCGGGGAGGGAAGGGTTTTTAATTCTAACAATTACTGTGTTTTAAGTCCGACAAATAATCGGCGCGCAGTTTGTTGGAAAAATTATATGTATATATATAGACATATATGTATACAGTAACTAATATAAGGCTGTCAAGACCTAAGCTTGATCGCATGGCTTTTGATTCTAATTGATTGTATATCGTTACGATCCTATTTTCTCTTATACTTATATATAATCTTATATAATCTGTGACGTGACAAATGTCATGTCCCTTACCCCAGATGGGAGCTCGGCCGAGGGAGGCGTCAGGGATGGTGCCTCCGCCCGGGACGGGCGGAGAGCGAACATTTAGGTTAGGATTAAGATCTGTTGCGAGCGTTACAGGTCGAGGGAGTGCGGAGCAGATGGCCAGGGTCACGACGTTGTAACGGCATATGCCGCATCGAGGGACTTACGGCTGGACAGCAAGAAGCTTCCGAGGGCGGACGGTCGACGGGCGGGTCACGCTGGAGCCCACAGCCGGAAAATCAGCTGGTCTGTCAGAGCGTCACCAGCGGCACGAGAGCACTGCAGCCCGAATACGAAGGACCCGAAGAGGGGGACGCCCCGACGAAGGTTCCCGTCAAGGAACGGGGCCACCACCGGTGTACCGCCACCGGTCGACGAGCCAGGGCCCGGCCGGTGTGGCCGTCGAGAAACCGGACGATGAGTCGCGGCCTGGACAACCGGTCTCACGAAAGGCGGGCTTTAAATCTACCGCCGGCGGATGGGAGCAGTGACAAGGGGCGCCCTAGTAGGGCGCGACAGTCGCCTAGGAGGATCGGTAGCGTGCCAGGGCGCAGCACCTGATGGGGCTAGGGACACCGGTGCGCGCGCGCGCGAGGGCTTAGCGTGGTCCCGCCGGGCCGAAGGAACGCCACTGTCGTGCCATGGTGGAAGTAATAAGGTGTGCTTATGCGCACGTTTCTTGCAATATCCAATCACAGAACGTGACAGAAGTCCGCCATGTTTCTTTAATTTTGGTAGGAAATTCAAATTGTGTAATTATTTAGAATATGTTTAAATGTCGTTATGAAAATAAAAAATGTAATTGTCACTTGAATCGCCATTAAATCTAATTATTTTTTAAAATTACAATAGAAAATTAAGAAATATAGAAAGAAGAAATGAATTACAGGACATGTTAATGGTGAAATAATTTCGATTCATACTGTTTGTTACATTTTGCACTAAAAGTTTGAAAAATGGTGTCGCAAAATTGTTGCTTATTAAGAAATGGATTATTTATCGCTTTTCGCTAATTTTGTCACTTCTTATTCTCTGAAAAGTAGATTGTAAAATTAATTAATATAAAATGACATACCATTACAGTTTGTGAAAATAATTATTTATTAAATATTATTATTTTAATTAATTGTAATGTAAATCACATCATATTACAATGAAACGAATAAAATTTAGAACATAAAATGAAAGTAACGAAGCGAATGACAAGGCCATATTACAAGAACATGAATTAAATTGTAATATAAATGCTATTATATTGCAATGAAACGAATAACATTTCGAGCTTAAAACGAAAGTAACGAAACGATTAAAAAAGTAAAAATTTAACGCATATATAAAACGTTTACCCGTAAGTATCGAGAAACGGCAATTTGTAACATCACATATCACAGTTATAACGACTATTTTGCAACGCAAATAAATTTAAAATTTATAAACTTTTTTGTTTGTAAATATCGACAGTTTCTTATTTGTTTTTAATTTAGAGCTTTCTGCGGAAGTATTTTTGTTCAGTATCCTCATTCTTATGTATGTTCGCGTCCGTACTAAACAAGACACAACTTCACTAGGAATATCTTTTTCCATCATTCGTTTTAATACTTTCTCAGTAACAGTTTTAAAAATCCAAGGGCCTTTCTGCAATGTTCCTGCTCCGTGAAATTTTTCAAATTCCACATTCATTACGTTGGCAACGTTCAGTAAAGAAGCTGAAGGAGTAATAAGTCGTCCTCTAGATATATAGCTAATCCAATCATCCTCGGTGTTCGTGGACATTGCAGTACACGTCCCCAAAGATGGATATTTATTTCTAAATTTGAATGCTACGTATCCAGCAACGTATTTCAGTCCTTCATCTTCACAAATTGTACTATCGTTGAATTCCTCGAATTGTTGAAGTAAATCTAATTCTTCTGAGTGTAATTGATTGTAATTGATATCTATAACAGATTAAGGACAATGCCAAAAAGAAAGGACAAAATAAATATTTTAGCAACATGTAATACGTGTGAACCTGTTAACCACTCTTTTATTATAACACTTTTATATCTTTTATAATATAAAATTTTCATTTACTATATTGCAGTGAAAAACCTACATTAAGATACCTTGAGTCATTGGTTAAGAGATTTCAGAAGTGGTAACGTAATTTCTCACCTCCATAGGGAAAAATTATTACAATTTCCAACAAGCTATTGACACGTAATCTCACCCAATGTACAATGTTACTGTTTAAAAGCAATGATCACTAATTACGATTAGATATAAACTGTTGTAAAATGTTATAATTTTTCAATTGGAATGTTCGACATTACGTTATCTACTTTCATAAGACATAGGCACGTAATAGAGAAAACTGAGCGAGGCTCGCGGTTTTTTGCCATAAACATAAAAAGAATGAAAAGTAATGGAAGAGATTCAAGTGCTAAGAACCTGGCATAGAAAAAAATATGTAAGTATCCTTGAAAATGTCTGTTATCATGAATGATAAGAATGACTTATTTAGTTATAAGCTTTCTGAATAATAAAAATAATTACATATGAAGTTAATTCAATCAGCATAGAGCCATACTTTTGGCGAAAAATTTTCTGTCTCAGAGCGCTATCTACTTTTGACACGAACTGTATGTAACATAAAATATGAAGTTTTTCGTTAATTAAAAAAAATTATATGTTATAAACAAAATCATACGGAAATTACTGAGCAATCGATTCCTGCTATTCCGTGTTGTTATTGACTATACTATTTAATTTGTCATGAATACGTTTTATTTGAAAGAAAAATTATCTACTCTATACTATATATATTACCAGATATAAATATTAAAATATTTTTATCCTCCAAAATGTTCTCAGCGTTTAAGGGGCAGTCGAAATAAGCTCCAATTGTATTTTTTGTTTCACAACTGCACTTCTGAACAAAAATCGATGTCATATCTTATACAGATAATGTGATAGCTATTTCAAATATTACTCTTGTAATTTTTTATATATTTATATAATTTTTTAATCATATAAAAATAAAAAGACTTCAACTGACCCTTAAGTCTTGTAATTTATTTGGAATGAGGATGTTACCACATCGAGGATCACTCTTATATTCATCACTTTCTTCGTTACAGTCTTCACGCGCAACATTGCTGAAACTACTCTCATTATCACTTGGTTGCTTCGTATGAGTATCTGTTGTTGTGAAATCTTCGTCAATCCCACTAGTTAGGCACACTTCAGAGATGGAGTCGTCGACAGCACTTGTGTTACTCCCCATTGTAAAAAAATCTGCGGAATGCTTTCCTAGTATATACCTTCTCAATCGATAACGAATATCCAAGGCTGCAGTTGGCTTATCGTTTGTAGCTCCCATTGCTCGCAAGTAGGAAAACAGATTTTCAAGCACGTCTTGATTCAAACGATTTGTCATAATATAAGACATGTCATTGTTGAACCTTTCTTTTAAGTCATTGAAAAGATTTACCAGCGAAGAATTACTAATGATAATTCCCTTTTGAAATGGAACCAACGTCTTCCATTTGCCGACTCTCATTTCTTCAATTGTTGACGTCATTTTTCGAAGAACTTCATTTTGTCGAGAAAGATCTACGCCATAACCGTGTATTCCAGCATGAGCTCCGTATTTTCCAACGCTGTTGAAGACATCGAACCAGTCATTCACCATTCTTACGAACGCAGCAGTTTTTTCCCATTCAAGACAAGCATCCATGATTCCACGCGAACCACACCATTCGATCGCAGCCGCATTTGTGGCCGAAAATAGCTGAGTAGCAAGCTTAACGTTTTGGCGTTGTGGTCCGGTTACGTTTAAATGAGTTTCAGATAATTTAAACGCAATTTTTAACTCGCCACTGTTGATTTGCAAGAGCCTCGACAGAGCGGCAGAAGTTACGTGATGTCCGTCTATGTGAAACCCGGAGTCTAGGAAATGATTCCGTACCAACTTTACGAGGTGTGGAACATCAGCGAATACATAGATCTTGACAGAAGCTTCACAAGGATGCATGAAATATGTCTTGTGATGTTCATCGTGTCCTACATTCAACGATTTCCATAACTTTTGATTGGCATTACCCAGGTCGCTCGTCATAGCAAAAACAGTGTAACCACTTGCATGTAATTGGGTTATGACGTCTATTAATAAATCTTTCGTTACATCCTGGTCAAACCCGTAATAAACGGGCTGTTTCCACTTTTTAAATATTCCGCGTGCAATAAGCACTTGACACCTTTTGTGAGGACCAACGACACGTTCAGTTTTTCTTTCGATTTGCATTTGATTTGTTAAATAAATCTCATCAAAACAAATTACTGTTGCTCTCTCCATTGGCGTCATGCTGCTACTTTTCGCTTTCATTATGGACAAAACGTCAGTCAGAATGCCTTCGTTGATGTTAAAATCAGTAATCCACTTGCGAAGAGTGGACGGTGCTGGCAAGGGAATCTGCTTCAACTTCCTAATATATCTATATGCTTTTGGACTGACGCTTTTGAATGATATTGCTGCGGCGATATCTTCTTGAGACCAGCGGGTCTTCTGCTGTTTCGGGTTCATGTACATTCTTATTTGAGCCGGCGTAAAGAAGGGACTAAGCATGTTTTTAACTTTTTTTGCAACGTTTTGCTGCAGTTGTTTTTTTTGTCGCTTATTAATTGTTGCCAATCGACGTTTTAGTAACTTCGTCTCAGAAACTGAAGCAGCAAGTGCTTTTTTAAGTTTTCTGTTTTCTTCTTTCAACAGAAGCATCGCATCGCTTTCCTGTGCCACGCCTATAAAAGCAGAAAAACAAAAAAGATACATAACGTAATTTTTGTAACAATCGGTTATACATAAGTAACTTATCTATACTATTATATAAAACCCGACTGTTTGTCTGTCCGTCCGTCTGTCCACGAACTACTCATTCGTTAGTGAACCGAATTTTTACCAAGGGTACATGAAATAGGGGTAGAATTTCCCGGGGAGTGCTATAGGGTGTATAGTTTTTTGTTACCGATTTTCTGGAAACCGGTTTTTTTAATTTCTTCAATTTTTCGGGAAATAATTGACCGAATCTCAAAGAATTACGTATGAAACAGGGGTGGAATTTTCCGGAGAGTGCTATAAAGTGTATAATTTTTCGTTACCGATCTTTTTGGAAGCCGGTATTAGAAATTTTTCCAATTTTTTGGAAATTAATTGGACCGAATTTTTACCAAAAATATATGAAACAGGGGTAGAATTTCCCGGGAAGTGCCATGATGTGTATAGTTTTTCGTTACCGATTTTCTGGAAACCGGTTTTTCTAATTTTTTCAAATTTTTCGGAAAATAACTGACCGAATCTCAAAGAATTATATATGAAACAGGGGTAGAATTTTCCGGGGAGTGCTATAAAATGTATAATTTTTTGTTACCGATCTTTTTGGAAGCCGGTATTAGAAATTTTTCCAATTTTTTGAAAATTAATTGACCGAATCGCAAAGAATTGTATATGAAGTAAGGGTAGAATATTTATGAGGAGCGCCATGATGTGTACAGTTTTTGTTACCGATCTTTTTGGAAATCGGTTTTTTTAATTTTTCCAATTTTTCAGAAAATAATTGATTAAATTTCAAAGAATTATACATGAAGTAAGGGTAAAATTTCCCGAGAAGTGCTATAAAATGTACTATTTTTTGTTACCGATCTTTTTGGAAACCGGTTCCAAATGACTGAATGTCAAAGAATTGTACATAAAATAGGAGTTGAATTTCCCGGGGAGTGCTATAAAGTATATAATTTTTTGTTACCGATCTTTTTGGAAACTGGTATCAGAAGTTTGACTAATTTTTCGGGAAATAATTGATCAAATTTTAAAAAATTGTATATAAAACAGGGGTAGAATTTCCCGGGGAGTGCTATAAACTGTATAGTTTTTCGTTACCGATCTTTTTGAGAACCGGTATCTTTTTGGAAATCGGTTACAAAATTTTCCAGAAAGAGAGGAAGAGGGGGGAGAGAGAGAAAAAGAGAGAGAGAGAGAGAGAGAGAGAGAGAGAGAGAGAGAGAGAGAGAGAGAGAGAGAGAGAGAGAGAGAGAGAGAGAGAGAGAGAGAGAGAGAAAGAGAGAGAGAGAGAGAGAGAGAGAGAAGGAGAAAGAGACTATTTGCGTGTCTTACATATGTTACTTATTACATATGTTACTTATTACATATGTCCTCCGGGGCGAAGCTCGGGTAACCAGCTAGTATTAACATAAATATGAAAAATGTATATAAAATTTCATAAAAAAGTAACGCAAATTAAAAAGTAAAGGTTATGCAAAAATTACAAATTTAGTAACTTGAAAAGTATAATATATGAAAAAAACAAACTTACATTGACCTTCCTTTTTACTCTTCCTTGTTGACCTAGACGTGCTTGGAGTTACTGTGTTGGACAAAACAAAGTTACATGCTGCATTCTCTGCCTGCATAGAAGTGCAATCAATTTGTCCATTCTTTGTACAAGTCGATGTTCTTACTGTCATAGAATGTGACAAATTTTCATCGTTGCTTGCGACAGCAACTAGCTGTACGAAATTCGACTCGCAAGGCTGATTCCGATTTGTGCCATGATCAGTGCCTGTCACATTTCTCTGTGTATCATCTGTTCCTAAAAATCGTATCATTCATATTACAATTCAATATTTATGTTATAAATGATTTTTAATTCACAAATGTGTACTTAGAATTTAGGTTACATTTAGTAACATGTAAAGTTACAAATATTTCAGAAATTGTATTGGACTCACAAATGAATTGGAAAATATTGATTTGGAATACAAACACGTTTGTAGCAAGAATTATGGATAATATGTAAGGACCTGAAATATTGTCAATACTTACTCGATTCTGTGTTGATATTATGATCTACTATCGATGCCATTGGAACCGCATCAGGAAGTAGTTTTTTTTGAGACTCTTCCCGAGTCTTCTACTAAATTTTTAAGCCATGTCTTATCTTGGAATTGACCAGGTAGAAAATGTTCTGAACAAACTCGAGCTGCAAAAAACGTTACATAATTTTTATATATTTTACATATGCAAATTAATAAATATTTTATACATTTTTACAAAGCATGTAGCACGTTTTTATTCATATTAATTACACAAGTATTTTTTAAATTCATAAACAAAATTCATACAATAATATTGTACACTTACCAGAAGTAGGGTTAATGTTCTCTTTGCAGAAAACTTTCCACTTTTCTATCATTTCCGTCTTCCTCGGAAATCCCAAGAAAGTAATGTTTCGGTTTTTTGCGTTTCGCGTGTTGTTTTTACAATTTTTTATTGAACACGACGGCATTTTTTACAAATTTTGCACTTCTGACTGTGTACTAACTCACGGAAACACACCGACACAAGAATCTGTTAGTATGAGTTCAAAATGGACGATTTTTGTCACGATGCGCAGAACAGACGAAAATGTGTCCGCAATACGAGCACACCTTATTACTTCCACCATGTGTCGTGCGAGCCGCCATCCCGGCAACATCCAGCCCTGCGAGCCGAGCGACGAGCTGCCGGAACGAGGAGAATTGTAAGGCCACTGCTCAGTCTCCTCAAAGTAAGATCGCGGTAATACTAAGGCCCTCCCGGGAGTCGCGTTGTGCCGAGGGAATACATGGAATCAGCCGTAATTGAAGAATATCGAGTGCCATACCGCGGGAGGGCCCGTGCGACAAAGTGGTCGCGAGTGCCCGTCTCGGGGATGAGAACGTACGGCCGCCGACAGTCAGCGTGATTGTAATTTCGTTGCGTGTGATTTCGTTTCGTGTACTTTCGTTGCGTATAATTTCGTTGTGGGTAATTTCGTTGCGTGTAATTTCGTTGCGGGCAATTTCGTCGCGTGTAATTTTGGAATCGTCGTTGGTTTAACCGTGTTGTAGTTTGGGAGGTGGCTCTCGCGCGTGTGAGCGTCTCGCCGTTATCGTTGCCGGTTAAGTTCGTGCCATTTGTAATTGGCTATCCGTGCGTTTCATCGGGATTAATGGCCCACGGTTGTGTCGAGTTTACGGGTGAGACCATTCGTGCGTCTCGAGGGGAATGAAGATCCCCAGCGTTGTCGCGGTAGATCGTAAGGAAATTGCGCTAATTGTTTAATTGTTAGACGTAGACGTTTCGAGTATTTCGCGTTTGACCGTCCGGGTAGAATTCGATGCAATTTATGTCGGGGAATAGTCTTGTACGAATTCGATCGGGATTGCCGTGCAGTTCAGCGACGGAATGAGTATCGCGCTCGTGGGGTGACACGTGGCGCGTACTCGAATTCTGCTTGTTCGCCGTGGAACACGCTATCCTCCACTTGTTATCTGCATTAAACTGAAATATAATTTTATGTTCTTTGTTATTTGAGTGTGATGATTGCGCTACGCTCCCTCTCCTATTCCAACCGCGATTAATCAAAGAAGCCCACGCCTGAGAATACTGCGATCTCGTGTATCGTGGTGCGAGGAATCGCACCTGGCGCCCAACATTACATCATAACAATACTCAGTCGAGCTACCATCTGGGTTTCGGAGAGAAATATCGCGAACTATAAAGAGATCTATAGTGAAGAAAGCGACGGCGCGCTCCTCCACGGCCGGCGAGACCGTGAGAACATCGTCGTCGTCGTCACAAATCTTATATAATCTTATATAATCTTATATAATCTTTATATGACCATATAAACTCTTATCAGGCCAAAATTCATATATGATAAGATAGCTTCTTATATGAGCATATAACACTATAAGAGATATTTTTTACATGTCCTTATATAATCTTATATAATCATATATGACCATATAAGATCTGATATGCTTAAATGCGGCCAAAATTCATATATAAGCATATAAGACCGCTTCTTATATGAACATATAAGACATTATAAGGGTTTTTTTTCCGGGTATTTTCGAAATTTTTATTTTTATTTTTTACAGCAAAACGGCTCAATATTAAGGGCTAATATTTGACTAAATTGTAAGTGACACTGAGCAATCAACGACACATAGCAATCAAAGCAAAAAAAATGAGCATAATCTGTGTGGGGGCACATTGACCCTTCTTATCCGGCTACGGCCGTTATAATTTTTATATTTATTAAAAAAAAACTTTGAAACAATTTTATTATTGTAGAATTGTGTATAATATAATATATTAATTATATCAATCATGAATAACATCAATTTATTTAGCATGATATGTACATACATAATATACAGGGTGAGTTATTTTAATCGACGCAGGCAAATGTTTCGAAAAATATGGAAAACACGGAAAAACGTTTCAGACAAAAGTATATTGTTTCAAGAGGGACATAAGATAATGGCAATGATTTGACTTTGTATGATCGTTTGAAAGTCACGTTTGAACGTCACCTTCAATTTCTTAAATGGAACTCCTTATATTTCAGTATATCATCACTTGAAATTTTTTAGTGCTTCAGGGGACACCAATTCAAAAATTTCGAATGGAACCCACCTCATTGTAAAACATTTGAAAGGGCATAAAAGAAGAAAATTTCTAGCGCAAACCAGAAGTCGATACGATGATTCGTTCGGGAGTTATTTAGAACCATACCATCATACAAACAGTTATTACTGTTTGTATTGTTAGATGCAATGAGAATTTAATTAATATCTTTGGATGTTGTATCACTCTTTACTAACGTCCCGACTGAATTGGCGTTGGATAGCATTTGGTTGAAATAGAATTAAGCTGAAAAAAATGGGTTAGGGTTACACAACCCCTCCCCTTTGTATGGCACGCCATTTTGCTATTTAATACTATCATAAAAATTCTACTAAATTAAATTGATACTCAAAGAAAAGAAATTATTTTATGTCTAGACATATTTATAATCCATCGAATTATTATTAAGCTATTACATAATTGAAAATGCAGAATTAAAATTATGTCTTGACAAAATATTAATTCTGAATTTATTTTATGTTATGACAAAATTTTTTCGGGAATTAAAATTATGCACATAATTGTAATTGCCGATTTTGTATTATGTACATAATTTTAATTCTAGAAATTTTATGTACATAATTTTAATTCTTGAATTTCCATTATGTACATAATTTTAATTCCCGAATTTTTATGCACATAATTTTAATTCTTGAATTTTTATGTACATACATAATTTTAATTATTGAATTTCTATTATGTACTGTCACGGCTTTTTGCACTCCCGGACCGCGCCGGGACGCGTGCCGGATCAAAAAGGGAAACGGAGAGAAAGGTGATAGGCCTCTCCGACGATTCCCTCGCACTTCCGACACTTCGCGAAACGATTTTGCTGTTGGGCGCCAGACGCGTAACTCGCGTCCGCGAAATCGCAAAAGAAAACCAAACGAGATGCCAGACGAAAAGTGTGGATGTGCGAGGAATTGGCTAGCTCGACCCTTAGGGCTGGGGCGGGGGTGATGAAGGGCGGCGCAATATCCGGCGGGGTGACACACAATAAATAAGGCCACGAACTCAAGCGATTAACAATTCAAAAATAACATTTATTCTTTAGTAATTCGCGGGTGAAATAATACATGCCAATTCGGCTTCAGTCAATCGAACAAATCAAATAGTCAATCACGCGAGCGTCAGAAATGAAACAAATAAAATAATGATAGCGCGGACGCCAGAAATGAACGGAGTATTACGTTATCGTATAGCAAACGCGCAGAAGGCGCTGCGCTTAGATCAGAGAAATACCGTAGAATGAAACTTATAATTAATATGGAACATCGACAGTAAACACGAAATAATCAAGGAAATAGAAAATATGGTCTCGCAGGAAAATAACCAAGGTTAACGCAAGTCATTCGGACGAATACAATACTCTGTCTTCAATGATTTTCGTAACGCGCAGAATGATACGCCGAAAACGAACGCGAGGAAAACTATGCGGAATTACCGCGAGCAATAATAACACGCAATCACGACGGCACTGAGCCTATCGCGAGAATGGAGTAAATCACGCGAATAACGTTCTCCCGCCATCACGACTACTTCTTACACGCAATTACCGAAACAACGCATCCGAACATAACTATCCTAACACGCATAATTTTCTACGGCAATGAGCCCACATAAACGGCAGGTTAACGCGAGTGATGTGCCGACGCGGACGACATTTCAACATAAGTAATGTTTGGTAATTCGATACGCCGTGAACACTGTATGCGCGAGACGCAACCACGAGCGCGGACATTACACGAAAACGGACTCGCATTACCGGATTTCGCCACGAATCTATCGCGATCTCCAGAGGCTCGCTATCACGTCTTTATCCCAATTTCGCGGCCACGATACCATCTCGAGGGCCTTCGCTCTCGCTGTCGATCGCCATTCGATATTCGGTCTCAAGGGACCGTGCGTGTCGCGATATTACAAACGTTTTTCCCGGACGAGAGCGAGCACCGGAGGGCGGCGTCGTGGCTTTACATGTCGGTATCAAGTACTTGCGGGCAACCTCACCGATGCGATGCCTTCTCTTCGGGCTCCTCGCCGTCACCTCGTGCCAACCGTCGTCGCAGGACGAAAAGAATACCCGACTCGGGGCGGCTATCGCGAATCTTACTTAGAACGTTCGGACTCGCCGACGGACGACCAGAGAGTGTCTCGCTAAATCCGCTCGATTGCGGAATCGATGTGGCACCCCCTTTCGTAGGGGCGCGCCGACCAATCGAGAGCGAGCTTGCAAGCTCGCGCGATATTGTAACGCAGGATCGTCGTAAGGTGGATCCTTCGGGGGCCCGCAACGGTCCCTCGGCGGCGTAGCGACTCCTTCAATTTGTCTCTGGGCAGCGGACTGGACTTCGTTCTGGCCGGTGTGCCTCCGGTTTGACCTCGGGGCGGTGGCCAGCCACCCCGCGGGCCGGTATTTCGTGGAGGTAACTTGCTGAGGCCGGGTTTTCCCCGGTACCTGGGGCCCCGCTATCGGCGGCCTTCGTCCATCGCTGCCTCACGCGCCGCACGCCTGCCGCGTTGCTCTCGCCGCCCGGGATCCCAGTGGTTTCCGCTTTCGCCACCCCTCCTCGATCCTTGGTCCTCCCGGACCCTTCCGTTACGTGTACTCCCTCGAAGATTCGTCGTGGTGGGGTGAGGCGCCGCGCGTATTACAATTACATAAAAATAAAACAATAGTCAAAACGCGGAAATGATATAAATTTTTGGCCTCTGGAGATCTCGTTGTCGCCTCTCTGGCTCGTCCCTGGGCACGAATTTCCGCGCCTTGTAACGGCGGCGGGGCGCTGCCACGAAGCGGCGGACCGTAACGTTACAGTACATAATTATAATTCATGAATTTCCATTATGTACATATGTAATAAAAATGTAATAAAAATTCAAGAATTAAAATTATGTACATAATAAAAATTCAGGAATTAAAATTATGTAGGGGAGACCGGGGCTAAAACGTCTACGGAGTAAATACGTCTAATCAAATATCTCGGAACCTGTATATTGTGCGAACTCGCTATTAACATTGTAAACGCTGCTTATGGTACCCATGTATCCAACGGAGTTTCGACAGGTTACCTGCCGTGTTATGATTTTTACAAGGGCAAACGTGTTTTCGGAAGGTGAAAGTTACATTTTCTGCGCGTGAAAATTTTGTAATATTCTGCAATAATATTTGGTCTCCAAATCTCGAGGTACGTGATTATAAAGAGTAATGCATGCTGAACACGAATTCAGTGTAGTTTTTTCATTATTGTTGATGTCTAATATTTCGTGGGCGATCAAACCTGAAACTTGTGTTTGGGGCTAATCCGTCTGTAAGCACCTGGGGCTAATCCGCCTGTCTCGTCATTGTGGCGCGCCGGGCGCACGACTTCAGCTCACGGCGATTTTAGGTTAGGTTTCCCTCGAGCGTGATTCTGTCTTCCCTTGCACTTGCATCAGTTTGTATAGGAGGGAAATGGTACGCACGTATCGTCGCAAAACGGGTGTTTTGGCCGACCGAAAAGATGGCGGACCGTTGTTTTCGAAATCGCTCGCGCTCACGGCACGTCGGCGAGGTACGGCGAGGCACGGCTCTGAGATTCTGCGATTTCCGCGCGAGAGTTGACATGCCGCGCGCGTGGTAGATCGTCCCGGCCGCGGTAGATCGTCATTGTTGGTCGTTGTGTCAGTGTCAGTGTAGTGGTGGTGGTGTCGGTGGTGGTGGTGGTCGTCGTCGTCGTCGTTGTGGTGGTGGTGGTGGTGGTTGTGACCGTCGTCGTCGTCGTCGTCGTCGTCGTCGTCATCGTCGTCGTCGTCGTTGTCGTCGTCGTCGTCGTCGGCGTCGTCGTCATCGGCGTCGTCGTCGTCGGCGTCGTCGTCGTCGGCGTCGTCGTCGTCGGCGTCGTCGTGGTGGTGGTGGTGGTTGTGGCCGTCGTCATCGTCGTCGTGCGCTCGTCAGGATCTGTATTCACGTGCCTTAATTGTTTTATGGAATAGGTAAAACAATTATTCTTTAATAATGTTTCGCATAACAGTTTCAAATAAATGTTTATATTTTTCTCTTCAAAAACAATTATTAAAATGTATCCTATCATTTTTCAGGATTAGATGTACGTATGTGTATTGAAAATGTAGTGTGACGGTTTAGCCCCGGGGGGTAGACGGTTTAGCCCCGGCATTTTTGAGATTTCAATTTTTGCACCGTTGTCGTTTTTGCTTTATACCGGTTAAACAAAGCGACGTAGACAAAAATTTCCTATATAAATTTTGTAGTTAAAGGTTCACTCTTTACAGTGGTATACAATATTTAACTTAAATTATTTATTTTGTTATTAAAAATTGGCACCGAAAAAATCCAGACGGTCTAGCCCCGGTTTCCCCTACATAATGGAAATTCAAGAATTAAAATTATGTACATAATAGAAATTCAAGAATTAAAATTATGTACATAATAAAAATTCAGGAATTAAAATTATGTACCTAATGTGAATTTTCAATAATATTATGTCTTGACATAATAAAAATTTCTTTCAATTTAAAATTTTATATGAAATCTAGGATTAAATGATAGTAGCACGTAATTCTAATTTTCAATTTTCATTATGTCATGGCATAATTTTTATTCACTGAAATTCTATTAACCATGACATAATTTTAATTCGTGAATTTTTATTATGTTGTAGCATAATTTTAATTTACTGAATTACTATGATAGTTTACATAATTTATATTTCTGCAATTATTATTATGTTACGACATAATAAAAATACATTAATATTATCTCATGACATAATAAAAGTGAATTAAAATTATGTCTTGACATAAAAGTAATTCGACATATAAACTGTACCTTTCTCTATGTATGGCACGCCGTTTTGTTATTTATTCATAAAATTTTTATTTTGAATTAATTTTACGCGTGAATACATAATTTTAATTCATTTTTATTATGTTATGACATAATAAAAATGGTTCCGAAAAACTATCTACTTCAGTTTAAATCAATTACTGAATTTTTATTTTTATTTTTATTTTATTTTTATTTTAGATTAAAAAATCTTATTAATAAATTGCAAAACGGCGTGCCACATAAAAACGTGCGCCAGACAAAAGAATCGACCAGTCAACAAGATTACGTATGATATTAATTTTATATTTAAAAGGGTGGTTCAAAAAATAATTTATATATCGTCCTGAGAAAGTAGGTTTACGAAACCAATTCGTGACCAATACACTTCCTTCTTGAATCACTGTGGTGTCAAGAAAACTTAACAAATTCCTGATATAGTATTAAGGTTTCTTAGTCTTGGCGATAGGTTTGCTCTGCCCATTGATAAAAATGACAAGAAAGATTGCATAAATTCTGTTGTGGACGTAATTAAAAATTTTAAATTTAACATCTACCAAATTTCCGACGATATTGTGGATGAAGCGCGTAGCCGTATTTCAAACTCGTTTAAATTTTTGCGAACATAAAAATCATGTTGATAGGTTCATATTACAAGAATTCAAATTTGTCAAAGATTTCTTCGGGATAACGATGATGTTTTTGTTACCAAGGCGGATAAGGGCCGGGCGAATATACATATATATATATATTTTATGAAAACAAAGCTTCCTCTATGAGAAAGCAAAACGTAAGATTTGCAATTTTGTGCATGTATAAATAGTCTACAAGGATTCTTGCGCGCAGTCAGGTTTGAAACGATTCAAGCATGTAACCGGCAGGGTTGGGAAAGTTACTTTTTAAAAATAACTAGTTACAGTTATCGTTACCGAGTCAAAAAAGTAATTAGTTACAGTTACTAGTTACTGATTCTCAAAAGTAACTCGTTACAGTTACAGTTACTTAAAAAGTAACTATTAGTTACTTTTTCAGTTACTTTTTTAAAATGTTAAAACAAGATTACAGAATAAAAAGTTTAATTTTAACATGATAATTTTAAACTTAAAATTCTTAAATAAAATGTATTATATATGAAACTAAAATTATATACATATATGTATATTATAATATTATATATGCATATTATACAGGGTGTCCTATGAGTCCTATGACTCGAGGTCCGGGTGTGTTATTGAAGTCATTTAGAGTTGAAATTGTTTAATAAACATTAAACATATCTCCGTAAATGTTCCTAACAGAACCACAACTATTGAAAGTTAATATGAATATTTGAAACATTTTCAAATCCTTAGACTACTTTCTTTGGGGGCATATGAAGTCAGTAGTTTATACAGAACAATCTCGCAATAGGGATGAACTTGTGAACAGAATTATGGATGCAGCAACGCAAATAAGACATTCTCCTGGCATGGTGGAGCGAGCTATTAGATCACTTTTACCTTTCGAAACAGTTTTTTAGGCTTCCTGGGAGAAGCCGCTGATCAAGGCAGCGACATAGACGCACTTGACATCCTTGCTTTCACTCTCCCTTACGACGACTTGGCTACCAGACCTGTGTTTCGTCTGTCGAAGAAAGATTATTATTTTTCTTCGACAGGAGATCCGTCGGTCTCCTCAACCGACAAATCAGGCTCTTCCACATGTACCAATGGTGTTTGATTAGCTCATCGGCTGGCAATGCATCGAAAGGAATATCCCTGATTTTGATCTCGGTGAATAGGCTTTTTAGCTAATCCGCTGATTGTTCATTGGCGCATTTATATAAAGATGATTACGCTATTTCTTTCTCAGGAATTTCTCATAAAGGTGGGAACTAGCGCACTCTCGAAGTTCAAGGATCTGCTGATCAGCTTTCCGATCACACCCACTTCACCGACATCTAGCCCTCGTTCTAGAAGGCTATCCTGATTATGCTCTTATCTTAATCGCTTGGGCGCAAGAACATAATCTTCGATCAGTGACCTTGGGCTTTTTGCCTGGGTGACTGTCCGACAGATTGGAAATATTGTGGCTTAAAAAAAGACACGCTTTTACGTGTCACACGTTGACCATATCTTTCTCTCTTTGTCCTTTGTATCCGAAGAGTAGGACTTTGGGCTTTTTCAGCCTGTCCTTCTCTCTGCAGCTGCTTTTTATAATAACGTCTGGCAGTGCTGCTATAGCGAACTCGAGTTTTAGTTAGACCCGATTCCGCAACTGGGGACTCCTCTAGTCGTTCGCTCCCTAGGAAAACCATATATCTTGGAGGACTTTGTTGGAATTATTTCAATTGTTAAGGCCTCCGCACAATAAAAAATATAAAAAACAAGGAACAGATATTAGCGATTAGGACTAAAGAATCAAGAATAAAGTTGGATGCACGATGAAAAATACAGGCAACAGAAACAATGAATAACACAAGCAATAGATTTTATTGGAAGCCGTGTATTAATACTACACCAGCTTTATTCCTGATTTCTTATTTCTAATCGCTAATATCTTCTTTGTTCCTTATATTTTTTATTGTGCGCGGGCCTTTATTGTTATTTCTGGAACAAAATGGTTCGTATTCCCGAAGGGCACACTATATCCGGGAGGCACCGTGTGTGACATAACTCCCCTTGCGCCACACAGCAATCGGTATAGTATAGCTTATACCTTGTGTGGGAAATTTCTCTTCGTAGATTGTACTCACAATCAGTTACACCTCTGTGTGCGACCTTATACCTTATACCTTTCCACCATTTTAAGATGAGATAAATCCGACACATACACTATAGATCAGAGTACCTATTCTTATAGGTCTGGGTACCTATTTTTGAAATCGTTTGTTATTAAACAAATTCGTTTTTGGCGCTAATGAATAATGCCAGTCAGTTGGCGCCACTAATCATTGCGTGTGTAAACTTACCTTAACTATAAAAGTAACTGTATTAAAGTAACTTAAATTAGTTACAGTTACCGAAAAAATGTAACTAAGTTACCGTTACAGTTACCAAAAGAAAAATGTAACGCAGTTACCAGTAAGTTACCAAAAAAAGTAACTTGTAACGGTAACTAGTTACAAGTAACTAGTTACTTCCCAACCCTGGTAACCGGTTGAAACGGTTCCGTTTGTAACCGCTTGAAATGGTTCCGCAAACAGCCTCCAGATATAATGAATACTGACGGTATGAATTATTATGTTCCAATTGGAGGTGAGCCGTGCAAGAAACAGCATACTGGGTAAGTAACATAAATTTTTCGTATATAATTTTACATATACTTTTACATTCTTAAGGACGTTCTCCGGTCCTTATACTAGAGAAAATCGATTTTCTTAGGATTTTCTTGAAACTGTGAATATACGTTAATTTAGGTGTGCTTTATGCGTGGTATAAATTTCAGTACCTCTTCCGGGATAAAAAAATAAAGATACTGAGCCTCAAAGTTTCAACTTTTACTAATGAAAAGGTTTTCCAGGCCAAACGGTAAGAGATACGAGGTTGGCCAAGAGGACCAAAGTTGCTCCTCTCGTCGAGTTCTATAAGGAAAAAAATGCCAAAACTAAAAAAAAATTAAATTTTAAATTTTTTTTTTAAATTTTGAGGCTCAGTATCTTTATTTTTTATCCCGGAAGAGGTACTGAAATTTATACCACGCATAAAGCACACCTAAATTAATGTATATTCACAGTTTCAGGAAAATCCTAAGAAAATCGATTTTCTCTAGTATAAGGACCGGAGAACGTCCTTAAGGGGATGCTGGAGCCGTAGCCGAACTCGATCGGCGTCGGTAAAGAAGACCGGCGAACTATATCTGTCCTTGTATAGACAAAGATATAGACAAGGATAGCACGCTACATTGCACGCACACATACGCACGATGCACGTCGACATTATACTTTTATATTACGCTTCCAAATCTTGATTTGGAGGGTTTATCGATGTTTTTCTTGTTGTGCAATTCGGGGGAACTTGTTTTCGCGTTCGTACCAATGGTATATCTCTTATATGAAATACATCTTGTGACGAGCTGACAGCTCGCCGCAACTTGAGACGCCATATTGGGATAAAAGTAGGATAAGGAAATCTGTACTTCCGTAATTTTTTCTCGTTTTCTATATAAAATCAGAGTTCCCCCGAATCATTAATGTATGTACTGCAATTCTGGAGAAGGATTTTTAATTCTGTCAAATTAATACGACGCTACGTGCCGACAAAAAATGCCGGTAAAACAGACGGCTCCAGCATCCCCTTAATTGTAACGATGACCATCGCGAGTCGACTGGGACCGAATGGCAGGAGTGATCTCGAATCGAGTTTTTTGTATATAATTTTACATACCTATACTTTTAAATTGTTAATTGTAATTTTTTAATTATGACAAACATCGTTATATACGCCACGTATCTTAGAAAGAAGATTTGCATTGACACCTACATCTTACAAATATTTGGATATAAGAATCAGCGTGGGACCGTGATCTTTGTTGAATTTTTTCTTGGTGATAAACGAGGAAATCAGAGTGTTGACATATGCAGTGTGGACTGCGCTCATCGAACGACTTTTGCAGTCAACCGCACCTTCATCGTTATCGATTTAAGGGGAGGTTCTCATCTAGCGACCCAAAAGTAAGGTGATTTTCTTGAATTTTTTTTATAGAAGGAAGTAAATGAACAACTAAAGGTTTTTGACACTTATTTATGGAGTCTAAGAGTACATAGAAAAATTTTTTTAAATAGAAATTACTGCCGTGGAATGGTGTTACACGTGGTGGATCGTGACCGCGTCAAAAAAAGATGTCCAATTGGCAATCACTCTAGCACCTGTAAAAATTATCAGAAATCAAAAATCCAAAAATTTTCATGAAATATATAATATTTGTTGGAGCTTGAACCTATAATATAAATAAAAAGTCGAAAATTAAAAAAATGACGGACATTTGAATTTTGAGTACCGTTTTTTCACGTTTTTTTCGCTCTTTAATGTGCTATATAAAAAAGAAAAACAACAAATATCGCTTGCATTTTTGTTCAGGCTCTAATAAATTTAATATACTTTAAAACAAAAAAAAGGCAATCCGTCAATTAGTTTTTGAGTAATCGTATTGCCAATTTGAAAAACATGATTTTTCAGGAAACGCGTTTAAAGATTTTGTTAACGATTTTTTTGAGTTAACGGCAAAATAATGTACCTTGTGGCTAATCAGCAATTCCAGGGCCATACATCAATCCTTCCTCCACTTCATTAAATCTGCATTAAATCTGCTGATCAGCTTTGAAAACGGGTTTTATGGCTTCTTGAACTTTTTCTGTAAGAGGAGTCTTGTGCCGAAATGATGTAAGAGTACCGGAAACTTCAGCCACGCGCCACTTGCCCTTTTGGGAATATATTCTACATATGATAAGCTATCAAAAAATGCAAAAAAAAATCGATTTTTTGGTCGAGCTAGATGAGAACCTCCCCTTAAGATCTAGTTAAAGAGCTCGTAAAAATGCACGATGTAAATATTGTAAAATTGACATCATGCAATACTTGTCTGTACATGAAACTGTCAGCTGTGCTTTTCTTATTCGAGCTTGAACACTGTGTCGAGAATGTATATGTCTGACTGTGTCAAAATACGCATGAGATAAATGTGAAATTTAATCAATTTTAAATATTGTATCACCGCATTACATTTATCGGTGATACAAAATAATTGTATCACCGATAAATGTAATGCGATAAATACTTTGCGCGATGTTTACGATCAAAAATCAATTATAGATTGCGAATTATTAGCTTACAGTTTAGATAATATTGTATACGATGCAATACATGACAAATAAATGTATATTATAATAAAAAATTATAGATTAGATTTACTTATTAGATTTACATTGCCTTACCTTATTAGATTTACATTGCGATAATATCCTTTATCATTTATAAACTATCATTTATAAACTATAGTTTGTAATATATTTACTTAATGGTATACAGAGGTACAATAAAAGTAGAGTGCGTGTACAGAGTCCGCATACAGAACACCCGTATAGATTTACGGAGTCTAAAGCCCCTTGCACAATGCCAGGCAACAGGCAATAGGAACAGGGAATAGAAATCAGAAATCATGTATAAATGCAGAATAAACAGTGACACAGGCAATAGACACAGAGTTTCCGTCACGTTGGAAATTCTGTGCCTATTGCCTATTGCCAACCAATCATAGCATTTGAATTTTTTAGGTTGTAATTAACGATTTTTTGGTTATTTCCTGTTCCTATTGCCTGTTGCCTGGCATTGTGCAAAGGGCTTTAGGAACGGTGTGTATCGTTTCACGTGTGACTCGGTTCTGGAGTACGGCAAAGCCGAATCGCACGTAGAGAGGTACAATAAGCAGCGCCGAATCACGCGCCACGCACGCTTATTCCGCTCCGTGACTAGTGAAAGCGCTACAACAATGCGTAGCGCCGACGGGAAATATGTCCTTTAATACTTTCGTACATAAAAGCTCTTTCCCTTCTCAATAAAGATTCCTTAAGCTAATGTGAAACAGGGTCTCCATATCGGGATGGCTCCTTTCTAACTCGTTGGGGACGCGTATTTGACTCGCTCGCACCTGTATTTTCGCACGCAGTCTTCTCCGTCTCCTCCTCGGGTGGTGCATGAACGATAGCGTTTGCACCCACTTCATTTGATACATCGATTACCGGTCTCTCTCTACTCACAATAGCTTCTGCTGCATTGTCATCAGAGTATTTACCTTCGAATAGGTCTAAACCTAATTCCGACGTTACATTATGGGTATCTTGCCCGATTTTACGTAGTTGGTTTACATGTCTTCCATATTTTTCCATTTTCTAATTTTACTAAGTAATGTAGCTTCCCTAATCTCTTAATTACGGTACCAAAACCATTTAATAATTTTATTTAAGTATTCGCGTGTGGCTATTTTAGCTCCGTCTTGAAAATTTCTTGCCTCACCATCGCTCTCTAACGAACTCTCCGTGACTTCCAGTTCTTTTGGTAAAATTAAATCCAGTCGACTGCGTAACTTTCGCCCAAACATTAGCTCGGCTAGTGATTTCTTAAGCTGCGGAATGGGAGTTATGCGATAGTGAAACAAAAACTTTTGTACATTAATCTTTACATTATCTTTCGTTATTTTGATTTTGCGTAGCGACTGCTTGAGCGTTTGAACAAATCTCTCCGTTAATCCGTTGGTAGCTGGGTAATAGGGAGCTGTTCGTTTATGAAGGATTCCATTAGCTTTAACAAAATCCTGGAACTCCTGAGAAATAAACGTTCTCTCATTATCCGTCACCAACATACAAGGAATACCGAATCTCGCAAAGATTTCGCGACATTTTTCAATCGTACTTGCGGCGGTAATATTATTCATCACAAAAACTTCAGGCCATTTTGTATACAAATCTACGCAAATCATAAAGTTATGCCCCAAAAATGGTCCTGCAAAATCTATATGAATTCTTTGGATTGGTTCGTCCATAGGCTCCCAATGATGTAGTGGCACCGGTTTGGGATTATTTTGAACACGGTTACATTCTTTACAGCTACGAACAGTTTTCTCTATATCGTGGTCAATACCTTGCCACCAAACATAATTCCTACCCAGTCCTTTCATTTTAACAATACCCGGGTGTCCGGTTTGTAATTCTTTGAGAATTCTACTTCTTAACCGTTCCGGTATTACCACTCTATCTTTTCTTAACAGTATTCCATTATTTAACGCAAATTCATGATTCTATAGTCCTAATTTTTTCAAGCATTTACCCTTTTCTAATGCTTCTACTATTTTTGCGAGATCGGCGTCTTTAGCCGTTTCTTTCCGAATCTCATTTGCCTTCACCGGTAGCATATTTACAGTTTCTATTGTATAAACATCTAGCGCGTCACAATTTGTGATACCATTTTCTTTAATCGGTAGTCGAGAAAAACCATCGGCGTTGCCATGATCTCCTGTTTTCTTGTATTTAATATCAAAATCAAAACCTTGAAGGAAAACCGCGTAGTGCTGCATGCGCATTGCGCTATAAGCAGGTAAGCCTTTGTGCGGATTAAAAATCTGAGTGATAGGTTTATTATCTGTGAGAAGCGTAAATCGCTTACCGTATAAAAAATTATGGAACTTTATGTTGGAAAGATGCTTTGTGCGAGTAGAGCACTCGCGCCCTTCCAGAGGGCACCGCGTGGCGCAGCAACGCGGGCGCGCACGCCGTACGAAGCGAGAAGCGACAGACGAGAGTCCGAGCTCATCGCGTGCACACGTGTCTTATATATACGGTGTCTTATATTGTGTCGAGAATAAAGAGTTATAGTAACATCATATAAAAGAGTCGTTCGTTAGCAATCACCACCCCCATCTCGATCCCTGCGGAGAGCATAATATTCCAACAGGTTATGGGCCCAGGGCACGCTTGTCCTACGGAAGATTTGTGAGAAGTGTGTGGCAACGACGACAGATAGACGAATTAGACGCAGACAGAGAATAGAAGATTAGAGGGTAAGTAAAAATATTCCTCGTTGCTGACGAGCAAAACGAGAGAACTTTCAGCTAATAAGAACGTTCGTTCGATAAATGCTGTTAAAAAGAGATAGATGTTTTTGCCTTCTTCTTGAGAGATAGAGAAATCATCGTCGATGTACACGAAAAATAGCGCTGATAAAGTAGAGACTAGATGTATAAAGAGTAGATGCGAGAAATTAACTAAATTCTAAGAGAATTAGAGAATAGATGTGTGATAAATAAAGAATAAATGTGTGATAGAAAGAGATAGAAAGATGCCGCTTGGTAACAAGCCGGCGACGAGCGCGTGCAAGTCCGATCGTGAACGGCGAGAGTCATTTTTTTGGTGCGCGGAAGTCCGATCGTGACCGTCTTTGTTTTTTTGTTCTTTTTTGGCGCGAAGAACTTGTTGCCGGGCACGCGCTGACGCATGATCGATTAGAAAAACATAGCATCGATGCAACACCATGACACATATGTATATACATGCATGTGTATGGAATTATTTTTCAAAATTGACATGCATCGGGTCGGTGATCAAGCATGACTTGCAGTGCGGTGTAGCTTGATTGCTGTTTAGGGAGGCCGCGTAAATCTGTACGAGTCCCGTGCGCGTGCGTGATCAATCCGAGATCCTATAGATCTTTTTAGCAGTGCTGGAGATCGCACGGGATAGTGGTGTGCGTGTGTGGATGGCTCTGCAGAGGCGCGTGGTTTCTCGCTTTCAGATCATTATGAAATGCAGTGCGTTCTGTATGGTCTTGTAAGCAATAAATAAGTTTTATTGTTGAGAAACAACTCGACGATAAAATTATAAATTTTATAATATCAATATATTGGATATTGAATTTGTTTTGAAAAAGAATATTATTCATGTCCAATTGATATTTGAAATCCTGATATAGATGGATAGAGCTAGACAAGACGAAGGATGCGTAGAGGAGGACCAGAATCTCCTGGTAGATTAGAAGGTTAGAGATGATAGCACAGAGACAGTAATAGAGAGAAAAATGATAGAAGAAAAAGGTAAGAGAATATTGTCCAAAGAGTAAAATAGAAAAAAATTAGAAGATTAGAGATAGCAAATGTGTAAGTATAAGTGTTCAAGGATGAAATTAAAATAATAATCTGAACATTTACACAGATATAGAGAAAGAGAAAGAGTTAGAGACACGAGGGGCCACCTCAAAACCAAAAGAGAAGCCCCGAATCACAGAAAAAATTCGACTGCCGAGATTTGTGGGAGAGGATGGACCAATTCTTCCGATTGGTAGTAAGATCCTGTATGAACAACAAGAAAAACTCATCGCGAGAAATGAGGCAATGACTGGAAAATCAGAGGCCACATTCAAAACCTTGGAAAGGGTAATGACGCAGGCGAATTCTATGATAGAGATTATGGTGAGAGTTTCGGAAGATAATTTAGAGAGTGAAAGACTGAAATTTAGATGGTTAGAGGTAAATAACGATAATATACAAAATTTAGAAGAAAATAATCTTGAAAAAGTTATTGAAATACAAAAAGAACCGAAAAATAGAAGAACCAATCTGCTCAGCCGAAATTAGAGATAAAAGTAGAGATTTAGAAGCATTTAAAAAAACGCGATAAAAATTGATTTAAATAATCAGAAACTACATATTAGAAGAGAGTATAAGCTTACGCAGAAATCTAACTTTGATCTCTGGATGGATTATTTAAAATCAGAGTTAATGAACAATGATTTGCTAGATGTAATAGATGCAAGTATAAAAGGTCCAGAAAATCTTTCGAAATCAAAAATCGCTAAAAGAAAAAGTTTTGTTAGAGATATCATAATTAATCATATAGATGAAAATTATGATCAGAGAATTTTGCATAAAAAAGATCCATCAGAGATTTTAAAGAAATTAAGAAGATATAAGAAGAATGAAATAAATGTAACTCATACATCTGTAAGAGCTCGTCTCTATCAGATTAAAATGAAGAAAGATGAAAAAGTAAATGATTTTTGCGAACGCTTTGACTCTATAGTTAGAGAATATGAATCATGTGAGGATGCAGTGCCTCTCACAGAGCAAGAAATCAGATCGTCATTCTATCAGGCGGTAGCTTTTAATGTACCAGAACTGAGGAATGCCGATTTGATCAAAAGACAAACAATGCAAAAAGAAATGAATATTGATGAAATAAAATCTTTTATTACACAGAAGCAGAAACAAAGAGTATAGAAAAAGAGCAATTACAGAAAACAGAGGCTAGAGCACAGAGAGCGAAATTAGAAGCAGACGGAAAACCTGTAAAGTGCTACCGGTGCAATAAGTTAGGACATATAGCTAAAGACTGCCCGCTCATTGAAACAGGAGCTTAGTTACTATTGCCAAGAAGTTAGAGGTCACAAAGGAGAAGACTGTCCAAACGCCGGAGCACAGGCTGGAAGATTTAGAGGAAAAAGGTATAAAAATACAAATTTTAATAAAAATAAGCCGAATAAAGCCGAACAAACAAACACCAAAAGAGTAAATAATAGAGGAAAGATAGTTAAACTAGACAGCAAGGCTAAAGCAAAGAAAGCAACAATAACCGCCAAAGCTAAAGAAGATAAATCAGAGTCAGGTACGATTAGATTAATAAAGAGTAGAGATAATTCAAAGGAATTAATTAATTTTATAGCAGATTCGGGAGCAATCAATCATATTGTTAATAAAAGCGTGATTCTGTCAAACTTTGAAAGGTGTGAAAATCAGATTATCAAATGTGCGAATAAAAATGAATTTGCAAATATTGTAATAGACGGTAAAGGAGATCTTTTGTTGCGAACGGGAGAAAAAGAAGAAAAAGAGATTAGATTAACAGAAGTAATAGCAACAGGAGATGTATCAGAGAATCTACTGTCTTTGAGAAAATTAGCAGAGGCTGGTTTTAGCATTTACTTAGATGATAAGTTGCTTAAAGTATATAATAAACAAACAAATAAAGTAATTTTTAGAGGAAATTATAATAAACCTAATTAAACGATACAATTTGAGGTTAAAAATAACAATGTAGAGAATAATAGTAGAGTAGAATGTGCAGTATATAGATGTAGAGCAAAGATAGTAGTGTCACATTGTGAGTCCCCTGAACAATCACAGACAAACATTCAAAACAATGAGTTATTAATTTCGGAGGGAGAATTAAAAGAGTATGAAAATGTTGGATCTGCGATTGGGAGGGAGAATGAGGAGGAACTCACAAGTGTGAATAAAAATGTACAGCATGAGACAAGTACAGAACTCAATCAAACGGTTAAATTAGAAGATCTGCAATCGTTAGAGGATATAGAAGAAATGTGCGAAAGTTCAATAATAGAGAAGTCAGAGAAAACAAGAAGAATAAATGAGACGATGTTAGATGGCATGTTAGATTGAGTCATGCATCACTAAGCTATCTAAAAAGATTACAGAAATTAGATAAGAGATTAGAGAAAGTAGAGTTAGATGATTTAATATTAGAATGCGAGGTATGTATAATGGCAAAAATGGAAAAACTGCCATTTAGAGAAACAAGAACTAAAGCACAAAGACCATTTCAAGTCATACACACGGATATTATGGGTCCGATAAAACCGACCTCATATCCAGGACAAGAGATTTATTATTGTGTTCATAGATGATTATTCTAGATTGGCGAAAGCATACTCATTAAAGACGAAAGACGAATCTGGAGAGGCTTTAGAGAAATACCTCATACATGCCAGAAAACTAGGAAAAGAAGAAAAACTATGCTACGTAAAGTCAGATCAAGGCAAGGAGTTCACGGGAGGTGCGTTTAGAGAAGTACTGAAAAGAGAAAAGATAGAAAACATATTTGAGCCACCGTATACTCCAGAGCATAACGGAGTAGCCGAAAGGTTCAATCGAACATTACAAGAGAGAATAAGAATATTTATGTTTGACTCCGGATTACCGAAAAGTATGTGGGAGCTAGCAGTTGACTCTGCTGTGCATGCGTACAACAGATCTTCACACAAAACTATAGAGTATGAAATTCCATTGAAGAAGTTTTCACCAGAGACAACCTGTCACTTAGAACAGAAGAGCAATTAGAGGAATATTAGTTGGATACACTAATACTGGGTATATACTATGGCATCCAAGTACAAGAAAGTTTATAGAGTCTCGACATGTCCGATTCAATGAAAAGATAACATATAAAGATGTATATAAAAACGGTCAAACCGAAAATGAAAAAGAAATGGACAAGAATTGGATAAAACAATCTGTAGAAGATAAAGAGAAAGAAGAGTTACAACAAGAAACATTAGAGAAAAGAAAAAGAGGTAGACCAAGAAAACAAGCAATACAGTTAGATGAACAAAAACGAAAGAGTGTGCAAAGAGAGAGTAACGCTCCAATGACTAGAAGTAAAACTAATTGTAAGAGGAAATGTGAATTATCAGAGAATATTAGAGACAATCAAGTGCAAAAACCGATAGAGGATATTAGTTTCGCTAATTATAGTTTCGTAGAAACAAATAAGTGCCAGACAATAGAGTATGAAGATGAATTACATCAATGTCTTGTGGCATCGTTGAATGGGGAGTTCGCCACTTATGAAGAAGCTATGTCAAGTAACGAAAGAGAGTATTGGAAAATTGCAGTCAAAGAGGAACTTGAATCTATGTATGCTAATCAAGTGTGGGAACTTGTCGATAGACCATTAGAGAAATTAGATGGAAAACGACCCAACATAATAGATTCAAAATGGGTATTTAAAAGAAAATTAGAGGCAAATAGATCTACCAAATTCAAAGCAAGACTTGTGATTAGAGGTTGTAAAGATAGAAACGTGTATGATCTAAAAGAGACATATGCACCCGTTTCAAGACTGTCACTGGTTAGATCTATATTGGCAATAATAAATAAGTATAACTTATACGCTTGCCAGCTAGATGTTAAGACTGCGTTTCTGAATGAAATTCTAGAAAAAGAAATATATATGGAGATCCCAGAGGGAGTGGAAGTAGATGAGAACACCATGAAGACCAAGGTGTGTAAATTAAATAGAGCTCTGTATAGATTAAAGATAAGTCCAAACAGATGGAATAAGAGATTTTCAGAAGAGGCTAAGAAACTTGGATTAGAGAATGACTTACATGAGCCATGCTTGTTCACATGGAGGAAAGAAGGAAAAATGGTAGTAATACTGCTTTATGTGGATGACATGCTGGTCGCAAGTAATGACTTAGAGAAATTAAAGGAAGTCAAAGGCAAATTAGATGAAACATTTCAGACTAAGGATCTTGGAGAACCAAAGAGCTTTTTAGGAATTACAATAGAGAGAAATAAAGAAAGCAAATATATGAATATCCATCAAGCACGATATACAGAAAGTGTGCTGAAATGTTCCATATGGAGGAATGTAAACCGCAAAGTACTCCTATGGTCACTAGACAGGTAAGCAATAAAAATAAAAGGAGCAGATTAGAAGAATCGAACAATGAAGATGTGATCCAAAAAGAAGAAATAAAAAGAGTGCCTTAATCATACGTATCTTGTCATTTCAAAATCGCTCTCCTTTATAATTGGGATGACAAAAGTTTGCTGCTAATGCAACTGGTGTGTGGCGGTCTCCCGACCACATAATCGGAACGGTATGCGCGCCGCGCGCGCGCCAACCGATCACGCGCCGAGCGCGTGGGCCAGACTGCGGCCCGCGAAGCTATACGAGAGTGCCGCCAACAGGTGGCAAACTTTCTCGCGTTTCATTTCCAGTCAGGGAAGAATAAAAGGCCACTCGACAACGGCCTAGGCAGCTTTCGACTGCTCTCAGGCTCACCGCCAAGACCAGGAGAAGTCTTTTAGATAAGAGATACTACATCTCGGCGCCACCTTGCCGCCGCCGAAGCTACGGCCACCACCGAGTCGAGCTGCGCCACTGCCGCCACCGAGACACCCTCCCTCAGCGGCCCCTGGACTACCGTCCTGGCCACACGGGGAAGCTCGTCCCGCTCCAGCTCTCACCGGTACGACTGACTCGTCCTCCACGCACACTCAACGTGGGACGTAAGAGTCCGGCGCTACACTTCTCCTCGACGGTCGTGGACGGTGCCTCCACTCCTGTCGCCTCTGCCGCCATCACCTACCAAGCAGCTCACCACGGCAGACACGACGCCTCGAATATACGGCCCAGTTCGCCACGGACATACGACATGTGTCAGGAAAAGACAATGTCGTAGCCGACGCCTTATCGAGGGTAGATGCTGTACACCTGGCCATCGACTCCGAAGCACTGGCCAGACCACAGCACAAGAAGAACCCGCCTCCACGGCCCTTCTCAGGGCCTCCTTCAGCACACTGACACACAAACATATGTAATATAGGACAGTAGAATAAACGACCTATTTATTATACATCTGTCTCTCAGCTCACTCAACGATCCTTCTCACGCTGCGGCATCTCCTCTGCAAAGGGCACGCGACGCCCGAACAAAAGTGGCATAGCGGCCACAGGTGTAATTATTTTATTAATAATTTCTTGAATTCGATGAGTGAGGTTGTTGTTTAATGATTCTAAAATTAACCAATCTTCAACAGTATCTGCGAACAATGTGCATGAACTTTTGCATTTTACTCGAATTGAACATATTGATTCATACATGTCCAATGAATCTTGTAATTTTTGTTCGAATGTTTCATCGAAAAGTATATCAACACACAACAGCTCTTTTCAGTTTACATATACCTTCTCCGATAATTTGTCTCATAGCTGCTAAGTTTTTTTTGCAAGATGCATCGTGCAAATTACTACAAGCAGTGGTATTTGATAGAATGATTATTGCTCTATCACGTTTCAATGAAGTCTTCTTGTAAATCAGAAAATTCGACAAAAAGATGATGAACCTTATCTGCAAAGTCTTTGTCTAATAATATTCTTTCTAACGATGCCGCAAATGATAAGTTACAATTGAGAATCCACATGTTGCTTTGTTCATTAAGTATTGTCACTGTCAGTGTTTGGTGATCTTGATCTGTGATTATTGAATAAATCGTGATAAAATATTTAGTTTTGGCGATGTGTATAGTGCTTCGTTAATTACGTCTTCTATATTGAGCGAGATATTCCATGATTTTAAATAGAAGATTTAACAAAGTTACAATTTGCTTGTAGTTTTGAAATGATGTTTGTTTACCCTTATGGAAAAATACACTCAACTTCTGGTGTTAACCGTTAAAAAAAACACCATAGAAAAACCCTTAAAGTTGGGTGTGATTTCGGACCGCCAATTGAAGGTTAATCATCATTTGAAGGTTAACCTTCAATTGGCGGTCCAAAATCATACTCAACTTTAAGGGTTTTTCTTTGGATGATGGTTAACCTTCAATTAATGGTTAACACCCAAAGAGAATAAACCCCATATTTAAATGTTCTCAATTTGCTTCCGCCGATAATACATACCCGCAAAAGAGAACATCACCACACACTATGCAAAGTTTATATATGTAGGTCCGGAAGTATGTTCCGGGACTTTTATTTTTGATATCGGTATATTCCGGGACATTTGGCAGTTTCCAGGACTGTCCTGGAAAAAATTCATGTCCTACGGAAATTTTCGGGACAGTTTTTTGAATCTGATTACATATATATGCCTTATATTCCAGGATTGTACATTTCAAAAAACGTCCCGGAACATACCTCTGGACCTACATATATATATATATATATATATATATATACAGGGTGTCCGAAAAATCGCCTACTCCACTTCGGGAGGTGATTCGGGACCCAAAAACAAGCAAAAAAGTTCATACAAACATAGGTCCGGAAATGAGCCGTTTCCGAGTTATAGCCACTTTTATGTTCAAAAATCGTAATTTAGAATCCACTTGGCATCCCTCTTTCTTAATTATTTCTTAAATTAAAAATTTTTATTTTTAAATATTTTTAATTTTAATTTTTTTTTTTCAATTTTTCAATATTTGTAAATACGATTACATTATTTTTAAAAGAAATCAGTTGTTTTCACGGCTACTTGAAATCAGTTGTTTTCACGGCTATTCAAAATCAGTTGTTTTCACGGCTACTTGAAATCAGTTGTTTTCACGCCTATTCGAAATCAGTTGTTTTCACGGCTACTTGAAATCAGTTGTTTTCACGGCTATTCAAAATCAGTTGTTTTCACGGCTACTTGAAATCAGTTGTTTTTACGCCTATTCAAAATCAGTAAGTAAATCACGGCTTTTCAATAAGTTTCAAATTATTATTTAACAACACCTTACTTTTAGGTTGTATCTAATCTTTCCGTATTCATCAATGGATCGTTTAAGTTTTAATGAATTAGCTGATATGCATCTTATGTATGGTCTTGCTCAAAGTAATACTGCCGAGGCAAGAAGATTATACATCCAGTCTTTTCCAAATCGAGATGTACCGGGAATAGCGTCTTTTCGAAATGTAGACAGAAACTTGAGAGAATTTGGTAATTGTAATTAAAAAATATTGAAAATAAAAATTTACGATTTTTGAACATAAAAGTGGCTATAACTCGGAAACGGCTCATTTCCGGACCTATGTTTGTATGAACTTTTTTGCTTGTTTTTGGGTCCCGAATCACCTCCCGAAGTGGAGTAGGCGATTTTTCGGACACCCTGTATATATATATATATATATATATATAAAATAAGGTTTTATTTCGTGTGCCAATTATTTTCACCAATTATCTCAGAAAGTATTGGTTTATTGGAAAAATGTTTCAGATAAAAGTGTAAAGGTTCGAAAGGGGCCAATAGACAATCTTATTGAATTATTTTGGATCCAGGGCCTGTAATGAGCTCAATATATTACGGCCTAAGTCAAATTTTTTAAATAAAAACTTCTATTTTTTACTGTATCATCTTTCTTTATTAATTAATTTGAACAACTTTTGTTTGAAAAATTCTTTTATTTGCCTAATACTTTTTGAAATATTCAAGGAAAACTTGGTAACTTTTTTAATATTTAGCTTATCTTGATAATTGTTTGCCAAAGGAAAAAGTGGTATAGAGAACTTTTTGACTTAATTTTGTCTTAAGAATATGTTGTTGCAACTCCAATTTTTTTAAATATTTGTAAACACTCCAAGAAGATGTATACACAAATATTTAAAAAAAATTGGAGTATACTATTGCAACAGCACATTTTTGAAATAAAATTAAGTTAAAAAGTCCTCTGTACTACTTTTTTCTCTGGCAAACAATCATCAAGATATCACAAGCTAAATATTGAAAAAGTTACCAAGTTTTTCTTAAATATCTCAAAAAGTATTAAGCAAATAAAAGAATTTTTCAAACAAAAATTGTCCAAATTAATTAATAGAGAAAGGTGGTACAATAAAAAATAGGAGTTTTTATTTAAAAAAATTGACTTAGGCCCTATTGGGTTCAATACAGTTTGACTTAGGCCCTGGATCCAAAATCCAATAAGATCGTCTATTGGCCCCTTTCAAACCTTTCAACTTTTATCTGAAACACTTTTCCAATAAACCAAGCTGTCAATTGACACTTAACAAAGATTAACACAATAACATTTAAACGACACCCAACGATAAAGGGATCATGGCGACACTGATTAAATTGACATAGAACATTAAAGGTTAACACCCTGTTAACACCAAACCAACATCCAACGATGAGGATCAATCTCCAACCTACACTAAACATTGAAGCTTAATCCCCAACCTACACTTATCATTGAGAATAAACTCCCAATAAACACTCATCATTGAGGTTAAAACCCACAACTTACCTAAACCTTAATGGTCAACACTCAATCTACACCTAAATTTAAGTGTTGACACTTAACTTTGATGACAAACACTAAACTTACGCCCAAATTTGAGTGTTAACTCTTAAATTTGGGCGTAAGTTTAGTGTTAACACTCAAATTTGGGTATTAACCATCAAAGTTGAGTGTACTTTTTTATAAGGGTAATCATCAAAATTCCATCAGAATTGACTAATGTAGATTCATCCGTTATTAATTGCTTATGCAAGTTGTGAAAGAAAGAATTTGTCAGCATTTCTTTTGTCGAAGATTTGTATGCAGGTCTCATGGTTTTCATCAAGTTTAAAAAGTGATCAGATTCAATTGCTTCAAAAGGAACATTGCAGTCGCAAAGAACTTCATCAATGCCTCGTTAATCCTGACTTCATCTTTATTAGAAATTTTGTCGAAAAATGGCCGTATCTGTGTGTTCGATGTTTTGTTCTTTTTTTGCTTTTGCTTGAGCTTGAGCAGATTGGCTTATTGTCAGTCAATGGCTCGGCGACCTCGACAACTTCGACGACCTCGGCGTTTGATTCTGATTCAGAGTTTAATAATATTTCTGACACAACAACAATGCTGTCCGACTTTTCGTGGCAATTTTTTCTGAAACTATGAAAGTATTGCATTAAATTACTTTTTTTGAAATCATTTTTGACCAAATATCATTCTTTTTAATATAATTTTCTAGACTTACCTATGTATCTGTAACTTCACTTTTGATGTATTTTTTAACATATTTTCGCAAAGACAACAATAAACGCAACGTTTTTCCTTCATCTTGTATTTGTAAAAATTTTTTATCTTCCCAATTTATGGCAAAGCCTGCCGCCAAAACTTCGTTTCATGGCTTTATTTTAATTAGAGAGTAAGATATAACTGCGGAACTCCCTGATTTTAATAATAAATATCGTAAATAAAGATCTACGGAGATAACTAGATCTGGTCTGGTTGGTATCTATTGTACATAACGTTATGTAGAGAAGCGTCACTTGGAGTATCCCAGATAACAAAATGCCCACAAAGTGAGCTCACGACGCGTGCACGTCGTGCGGATAATTTGCACGGCGTGAACTCATGGTGCTAGACAGATGCGTCCTCAAATGATGCTCATATGACTCGCACGCGTGAGTGCCGTATGCATGCGGATCATATGAGAATCAATTGCTCTCATCTTATTGTACCCTACTTTTGTATATGTAATATGTACTATTGCAGTTAGAAAAACGTTAAATTAAAGAAGACCAAATATATATTTATTTATAAACATTTTTATTTTAATATTTGCACACACGTGAGTGCCGCATGCGTGCGGCTCATATGAGCATCAATTGCTCTCACATATATTATACATATATTATACATACATATATACGCTCTCTAGATATACGCTCTCATACATTTTATAAAGTTGAAACTCAATGAAATCATATCTCGATACGACAGCAATTGAAACTGACAAGTTTAAAGGACTCTGCACCAAACCACGGGAAAATGGATCTCAGTCAAATTGGCTAAAAATTTAGTATGATGTAGTTTATGACGTCCTGATGAAAAGTGACTATGAGCACAAAGTCCAAAAATGGACAGTTTTCGAGTTACAGAGCGTCAAACATCGGAGAAATGGTTTTATCGGCTCATGGTAATCCTTAATGTGTGCGGTCATGTTGGTGTGTGTATGTGTGTGTGTGTGTGTGTAGGTGTAAATAATATCACGCGCGCGCAAACACACACATACACACACGCACATTCAGTCAGTCACACACACACACACACACACACACACACACACACACACACACACACACACACACACACACACACACACACACACACACACACACACACACACACACACACACTCTCTCTCTCTCACACACACACACACACACACACACACACACACACACACACACACACAGGCACAAACCAGTACGACCGTACACAGGACTACCATGAGCCAATGAACCCATTTTCCTGATGTTTGACGCTCTGTAACTTGAAAACTCCATGTTTGGACTTTGTGCCCATGGTCACTTCACCAGGACGTCATAAACTATACATAATAAAACTACTAAATTTTCAACCAGCTTGATCGGAATACTATACTTTGACCATAGATTTACCTAAATAAATATAATTTAATTAAATATAATTTCTTGTAAAGATAGCATATATGTACAAAGAGAACGCGCAATGATTTTTTTCATTTAAATTAATTTTACATAAATTAAACTTATAACTTTTCTTAAATAATCCATACCAATATAAAGATCTGATTTTAACGTCAATATTTGTAAGATGGTATTTTGCATTTCTTCTCAGTTATATTTTCTATAATATTCGTGATCTATTCTTGTTCTTCTGAATCTTCCTCTTTTTCGTTCTTCGCGTCATGAAAAACATCTTTCTCCTCGTCTTCCGCGGTGCAAACCTCAGGTTCTCCCTTTGCCAGTTTGTCTACAAAAACAATTTATCAATTTAAAAATCTCTTCGAAATTATTTCGAAAACAAACATTTTCGTTCATTCTTCTTTCTTCATTACCTTTCTTTTTATTTTTTCGTTGTTCCTCGCACTGAACGGCATTCTTCATATGAGCGGGTGTTAAACAGTGCTCGTCGTATTCTATGCGAGACGGGAATTCTTTTAGACAAGGGAAGCAGCGGGGATGCAAAAAGGTTTTCAATTGTTGATGCTTTTCGCTCTTTCTAAGCGTAGACAAGGTTCCGTATAAATTCAGATCGCACATCGTACAATATTCTCTCACGTTAAAATCTACAGACACCTGCAATCAAAAGATCATAAATAGATACAAAGACTATTATTATATCAAATCTGTATGTGCATCCAACTCTTTTCTAGAAGACATGATTCTTACTTTCTTTCCGCGTCGTTTCGAGTTGTTCAAGCTAAGTTCACGCTGCTCCTCGGCAACTCGCAGCTCGTGTCTCATCATCAGATCGACCTTCAATTTGTACGACTCGTCCAACTTTTCCATCATCAGCTGATGCGCACGTCCACGTAGGTGAGTCGTATCCGTGCTGCTACTGAGCTTGTTCAGATCGGCTAAGGAACGCTCTTCCTCTTCAAGCACGCTTCTGGCCTTATCCAACCAAATCGAGAACGTCGGGAGTTCTTGTACTTTGTTAATTCATCTCTGGCACCAATGAGACGTTTCACTAATTTGTCAGTGCGATCTAACGTTTTGTCAAATCGAGTTCTAAGAGATCGACCGTTCTTCTCCAAAGTAGACACTTCGTCGCTGAATAACACATTGCTGCCCGTCAAGACGACCTGTCGAATCTGATCCAAGCAGGATAAAACGGATCGACTGTGCGATTCAAGATTTTTCTTTATTTCTTTCATGATAATTATCTGCTTTCTTAACTGCTCTACGTCTTTCTTGACGGTATCTTGATTCGGTAGCACGACTAAATATCTCCGACAAAATATCTTCGACAAAATAACTCGGGAAAAATATCTCACGTCGAAATATTTCTCCGACAAAATATTTTCGACAAAATATCTCACAAAATATAAAATATTGAGCTATCCACACATTTTATTTTAAGAATTATGAAAATATATATTGTTGCGCCCGTGCTGAGACACCCATTGCGCGCTGAACTTCACTCACGAGAAGCCTGAACTTCGCTCCGCGGAAGCTTCAAGTCGAAGCGCGTCCCTTGACAACGGGACTTATAATTTATTGATTTATCTCCGCCTGTCAGATTTATCTGAGGACTCGAACCGTTCGGACCTGTTCTCCAGACTTTTTTATGTATAATCGTTCTGAACCTGAATAAATTCGTGATCCTCTTTTTTTAAAAGAGTGCTTCTTTCTTTCGCGAATCCGGGAGTGCGCGGCGCGAACGCTAGTGCAAGAAATAGCGAAGCGCAGCGCAACATTTTGGGGGCTCGTCCGGGATACGACGAAATAGCTACGGCGGTTTCCTCGAGAGGAAGGATTCGAGCGGACACGCCTCGGGAGGACGCTCCGGAGACGACGGCAGAGACAGCGGCCCTGCAAACGATAATGCAGGAGATCCACCAGATTGGAAAGGAGCAGAAGGAGCTTGCAGCGGTGCTTCGACAGCGGGATGAGGATTCGCAGCGGCCTCAAACTGCACAGCTAAGTCTTACCAATAATAGACTTTCCGTGAATTCGGAGTTGAGAAACGTATCCGTGAGGGAAGGGGACGCACGGATAGAGCTCGGTTATAAATTAAAGCTCGATACGTACGACGGGAGTGTGCTTCTTCGAAAATTGTTGGCTCAATTTAATTTAATGGCACGGGCAAGTAATTGGAGCGAGTCTGCGAAGACCGTGGTTTTAGCCTTCTTTGAGAGATAGTTTTTTTTTTATATCTGGAGCCTGGAGGATTATAGTTATATTTAATTATTTATAGTTTACTTTTTAGTGAGAAAAGATACTTCTTTTCTGTGTGCTCTTTCAGTTTCAATACTGTTGGAAGAGGGAACTTAAAGGATTGCTTCCGCGTGCGGTGAAGGTGCCGAGTGACATCAGGCGAAATTGTACAAAAAGGAAAAAAAAACTAAAGAAGACTGGAATCCTAGGAACCGTTCGCTTATTCAGCTGCCCTTCCGGATTGTCGGGACGACAATCTAGAAGAGGGAGGGCAGTGTTGCGCCCGTGCTGAGACACCCGTTGCGCGCTGAACTTCACTCACGAGAAGCCTGAACTTCGCTCCGCGGAAGCTTCAAGTCGAAGCGCGTCCCTTGACAACGGGAGTTATAATTTATTAATTTATCTCCGCCTATCAGATTTATCTGAGGACTCGAACCGTTCGGACCTGTTCTCCAGACCTTTTTATGTATAATCGTTCTGAACCTAAATAAATCCGAGATCCTCTTTTTTTAAGAGTGCTTCTTTTTTTCGCGAATCCGGGAGTGCGCAGCGCGAACACGAGTGCTTAAGAAATAGCAAAGCGCAGCGCAACAATATTATAATTCCCTGCATCAATATTCTTACCATTGATTGTAGGGATATTGTGTCACGCTCGGTTGCACGTAGTCTTGTAGTGGATTGTATTCCATCGTGTATCGGCGTCGCACTGCGAAGTCTTATTGTGATATGTTCTGGCTGTTTATTAGTAAGCATTCGATCGTGTGTTAGAGCAGTTCGGCTGTAATTATGCCTCTGAAATTTGTAACAAGTCAAAAGGGAAGTTCTCTTCTCGTACAAAATGGTTTTGTGTATTCCATCGTTCGTGAAACTACATCGAAAGTTTCGTGGCGTTGCGTAGAATATAAAAACTGTAATTGCCGTGGGCGAATTCATACGAGCTCAAAGACACGGTCCGGTACGTGACATTTTATTGTGTGTTTTGTGCTGTTTGTAGTGGTATTATGATTGCAAAAGCTATTTTGATATATTATAGGAAAAATATTAGATGAAACGGAGCATAATCATGCCGCTGAGGCGGCAAAAGTAGAAACGCGAAAAACTATCGAAAAAATGAAGAAACGAGCTATACAGTCGGATGAGAGCATAAGTGCCGTCGTTGCTGCTGTTACTTCGAATGTGTCTGTCGGTGCGGCTGCCGAACTCCCGTCTACTTCTGCCCTTGCTCGGACGGTACAGCGATCTCGAGCAAAAATTAGTCCTCAGTTGCCAAATCCCGATTCACGCGAAAGCCTGATATTACCAGATATTTTTACGCAAACTTTGAGGGGTGACAAATTCTTGCTGCACGATAACGGTGGCAAAGATCGATGCCTAATTTTTAGTACTGCGGAAAACTTGAAGATTCTGGCTCGTTGTAGGTTGTGGTTGGGTGATGGAACCTTTAAAAGTAAAAGTGTTCCTACTGTATTTGCCCAATTGTACACCATTCATGGCTTTCTGTCGGGCAAAATTTATCCGCTTGTGTACGTCCTGGCTCCTAATAAGCATGAGAGCACGTATGCTACAGTAATATCGTTTTTGAAAAGCGTTGAATCCCGCTTGAAGCCAACCCGGCTTATGATCGATTTCGAATCGAGCTTCGCATCGGCTTTTGTTAAATGCTTCCCGGACGCTGAGATAAGTGGTTGTCATTTTCATTTCGGGCAATGTATCTGAAGGAAAGTACAATCGGTTGCAGGTGCGTTACGGGCAAGACAGCAATTTCGTCTTGAGTATCAAAATGTTGGTCGCGTTGGCTTTCGTGCCGGTAGACGATGTTATTAATGCTTTTGAGACTCTCACGCAATCAGAGTATTTTTCTGAGGATAATGAGTCTGTTGAAAACGTTCTTGGGTATTTCGAGACCACTTGGATTGGGTCGTTGGATCGTCGTAAAAGGCGCCGTTCCCCTTGCTTTTCTATCTATATGTGGAATTGTTACGATGCGGTTGTAAATGATTTACCTAGAACGAATAATGCGGTAGAGGGCTGGCATCGAGCCTTCAACGAACGTGTGCGTATTAGTCATGCATCGATCAGCAAGTTTATTAATGTATTGAAAAGCGAGCAAAGTACTATCGAGTTGTTAATCGCGCAAAGTCGCGCCGGTCGTAACGTACAAAATAAGAAGCGAAAAAAATATGCTGACTATGATGAGCGCTTAAAAAATGTTGTGCTTGGTTATATTGGTGCCAACATTTTGGAATATCTGTGTGGAGTTGCCAACAATATTACTTTGTAATTTTGATGACGGTATTCGTGTGAGCCAATGGAGTCGTTGTTATATCGATTGCTTGTATTTATGTTGTAATAAACGCCAATTTTGCAATAAACGCCATATGTTCAGCGGTATTGTTGATATTTGTGAAAATATATGTCGGCGAGATATTTAGTCGCGAGATATTTAGTCGCGAGATACTTTGTCGGTGAGACATTTTGTCCGAGATATTTTGTCGGATATATTTTGACCGAGTTCACTTGTTACGCAGCCCTTGATTCGCCAGCTTGTCCTCAATTTCAGAGATCCACTGCAGAAGCTTAGAGAGCGTCTCGTCACAGAGCTTGTACTTTTCCTCCACCGCTTGCTTAACTCAGTCCGCGATGTCGGCCCGCTCGGCGTCGCAGAGCTCCCGCTGGATCGTCTCGAGCAGCGACACCCGATGACCCTTCTTGTTCACCCCGCATGGACCTAACAGCCGATCGGCCAGCGATAATACCGACGTGAGCGGCCACCTCGATCGACACGCTCGTCCTGCCATCGTTCGACGTCATTATTCTACCGTTCCTAACGTCGAGGTCCTGAGCCGGATCGCCTTGTGTGAACGCTTGAGCAGGGCACCACCGGCGCCGACGGGTGGAACGGCCCCCGGGCTGGAGGTCTCGCCATTAGAAAAATACGCGGTCTGCTCCGCGCTGTAACTTCGCTTCGAGGTCTCGCTTGAGAAAGTCGGTGGACTCACGCCGCGGGAACAGACTTTATATATTATTTAAGCACTCGGATACAGAGCACGCAGAGCACGCAAAATGTTACCGCGAGGACGTTCGGATCACGAAGGACGACAAATGACAATTCACCCGCTGCTACCGAGCGAGTTACGTAGGCGAGCGAACAATGAAAGCACGCGGGTCGCTTAGGCGTGAGGCGTGAGATGCGCATGAATCGCGCGTGAGCGGCCGGACCACTGAGGACAAGTTCGGGTGGAGATCGAGCTTGGATGAATAAATTAACACATTTCACGATCTCATTATTGTATATAGACCCACACAATTTGCATAATTAAATAATGTAATAAAAATAATAAAATAATATAATAAAATAACAATTACATTAAAATTGCTATTTTAATCGCTATGCGGGCATTTTGTTATTAAATATTATAATATAATAAATCGCGCGTGGATATTATAAATTATAATATATATACCTATCCAAATAACAATTCGTGCGGGGTCATGTTACCTTCACGGCGTGATTATCACACCATGCATGCACGAACGCATCATGCTCGCTTCACGAAGTGATTTTGAATTTACGTACCCGAATTTATATACGTATTTGTAACGTTTTTGCCATTTTATTTTATATTTAAATATTATTTTTATATGTAGTGCGATCTTTTACGATCAATATTATAATTCATCATCAATTATATATTAATCGTAAAAGTCATTGCACTCTATGTCATCATGTGTGTGTTCACTATGCCATCACGTGTGTGTAATCACTATGCCATCACGTGTGCGTAATCACTGTACCATCACACGTGTAATCACACGTGATGGCATAGTGCGACCTTCTATACGCGCACGTATGCCAAAATCACTTCGTGAAGCGAGCGATGCGTTCGTGCATGCACGGTGTGATAATTACGCACGAATTGTTATCTGGGATAATACATATAAAACTAACAAAACGTATTATACTGTAGAATACCATGTATAATACATTGTATAATATCTCACGTATAATACGTGCCCAATCCTGGTTTAAATAATCCAATCTATTATAAGATAAGATACTGAAATTATTATTTTATCAATTTCTTTAAATAGCGCTTGAGAAATCCATGCGTGCATGCGTGCGTGTGTACACGCGCGTACGTATGCGTGTGGGTATGTGTACTCTTTGCTGAAAATTATTTATTTTATTAGAAATAATGAAAAGTTAAATAATCTTTTTATGTTAATACGTTTTTGGTAATTAAATGTGTAATTAAATTTAAATTCAGATTTCAGAATTTATCTCATGCAAACAAAATGTGACATGCATTCTTCAAGCCACTCCTGTATTCATACTTCACTTGATTATGTATATCAAAATATATACATATGGACTACAAACTACAAAGGTAAATCATTTATTATATAATCTTCGTTATTACTAGCACGGTAGCCAGTTTGACGGAGCCCTAGGTTTGATCTTGGACTCCTGGAGAAAGGAACAATTATCTTTAAAGGTTTCATAGTATCTTAACTTTTATGAGAATAGAGTCTTAGTCCACTGCCTAACCTTCCTGGAGGTTAATAAGCTGTATATATTTCCGTTTAGGCCGAAATTAGATCATTATTTTGCTTTTTAATCCGATTTAATCCATTTCCGACATCAATCTTTTATGAAATTTATGTTTCGTGTGTAAAATTTTTGTATTGTCCCAATAAAGGTTATGATTGAGTTCTAATACCGGCCTAAATCCAAACAAAGACAAAATTGTTAGATGTGTCAAAGGAATACATTGCACAAACCTTATGGGATTTGGCCCTCGGTGAAATTCGCTAAAACTTTAGTATGTACTCAGATAACAAAATGCCCGCAAAGTGAGCTCACGACGCGTGCACATCGTGTGGATAATTTGCACGGCGTAAACTCATGGTGGTAGACAGATGCGTCCTCAAATGATGCTCATATAACGCGCACGCGTGAGTGCCGCATGCATGCGGGTCATATGAGCATCAATTGCTCTCACTTTGTACCCTACTTTTGTATATGTAATATGTACTATTGCAGTTATAAAAACGTTAAATTAAAGAAGACCAAATATATATTTATTTATAAACATTTTTATTTTAAAATTTGCACATACGTGAGTGCCGCATGCGTGCGGCTCATATGAGCATCAATTGCTCTCACATATATCATATATATATTATACATACATATATACGCTCTCTAGATATACGCTCTCATACATTTTATAAAGTTGAAACTCAAGGAAATCATATCTCGATACGACAGCAATTGAAACTGACAAGTTTAAAGGACTCTGCACCAAACCACGGGAAAATGGATCCCGGTCAAATTGGCTAAAAATTTAGTATGATGTAGTTTATGACGTCCTGATAAAAAGTGACTATGAGCACAAAGTCCAAAAATGGACAGTTTTCGAGTTACAGAGCGTCAAACATCGGAAAAATGGGTTCATCGGCTCATGGTAGTCCTTAATGTGTGCGGTCATGTTGGTGTGTGTGTGTGTGTGTGTGTGTGTGTGTGTGTGTGTGTGTGTGTGTGTGTGTGTGTGTGAGAGAGTGTGTGTAGGTGTAAATAATATCACGCGCGCGCGCACACACACACACATACACACACGCACACTCAGTCAGTCACACACATACACACACATTTACTCACATTCACTCACTCATTCACTCACTCACTCATTTACTCATTCATACACACCACATACACACACACACACATACACACACACACACACACAGGCACAAACCAGTACGACCGTACACAGGACTACCATGAGCCAATGAACCCATTTTTCTGATGTTTGACGCTCTGTAACTCAAAAACTCCATGTTTGGACTTTGTGCCCATGGTCACTTCACCAGGACGTCATAAACTATACATAATAAAACTACTAAATTTTCAACCAATTTGATCGGGATACTATACTTTGACCATAGATTTACCTAAATAAATATAATTTAATTAAATATAATTTCTTGTAAAGATAGCATACATGTACAAAGAGAACGTGCAATGTTTTTTTTTTCATATAAATTAATTTTACATAAATTAAACTTATATAATTTTTTTTAAATAATCCATACCAATAAAGACCTGATTTAAACGTCAATATTTGTAAGATGGTATTTTGAATTTCTCCCTAGTTATATTTTCTATAATCCGTGATGTATTCTTGTTCTTCTGAATCCTCCTTTTTTTCGTTCTTCGCGTCATGACAAACATCTTTCTCCTCGTCTTCCGCGGTGCGAACCTCAGCTTCTTCCTTTGCCAGTTTGTCTACAAAAACAATTCATCAATTTAAAAATCTCTTCGAAATTATTTCGAAAACAAACATTTTCTGTCATTCTTCTTTCTTCATTACCTTTCTTTTTATTTTTTCGTTGTTCCTTGCACTGAACGGCATTCTTCATATGAGCGGGTGTTAAACAGTGCTCGTCGTATTCTATGCAAGACGGGAATTCTTTTAGACAAGGAAAGCAGCGGGGATGCAAAAAGGTTTTCAATTGTTGATGCTTTTCGCTCTTTCTATGCGTAGACAAGGTCCCGTAAAAATTCAGCTCGCACATCGTACAATATTCTCTCACGTTGAAATCTACAGACACCTGCAATCAAAAGATCATAAATAGATACAAATACTATTACTATATCAAATATGTATGTGCGTCCAACTCTTTTCTAGAAGACATGATTCCTACTTTCTTTCCGCATCGTTTCGAGTTGTTCAAGCTAAGTTCACGCTGCTCCTCGGCAACTCGCAGCTCGTGTCTCATCATCAGATCGACCTTCAATTTGTACGACTCGTCCAACTTTTCCATCATCAGCTGATGCGCACGTCCACGTAGATGAGTCGTATCCGTGCTGCTACTGAGCTTGTTCAGATCGGATAAAGAACGCTCCTCCTCTTCAAGCACGCTTCTGGCCTTATTCAACCAAATCGAGAACGTCGTGAGTTCATTCTTGAACTTTGTTAATTCATCTCTGGCACCAATGAGACGTTTCACTAATTTGTCAGTGCGATCTAACGCTTTGTAAAATCGAGTTCTAAGAGATCGACCGTTCTTCTCCAAAGTAGACACTTCGTCGCTGAATAACACATTGCTGCCCGTCAAGACGACCTGTCGAATTTGATCCAAGCAGGATAAAACGGATCGACTGTGCGATTCAAAATCTTCCTTTATTTCTTTCATGATAATTATCTATTTTCTTAACTGCTCTACGTCTTCCTTGACGGTATCCTGATTCGCCAGCTTGTCCTCAATTTCGGAGATCCACTGCAGAAGCTTAGAGAGCGTCTCGTCACAGAGCTTGTACTTTTCCTCCACCGCTTGCTTAACTCAGTCCGCGATGTCGGCCCGCTCGGCGTCGCAGAGCTCCCGCTGGATCGCCTCGAGCAGCGACACCAAATGACCCTCCCGTTCACCCCGCATGGACCTAACAGCCGATCGGCCAGCGATAATACCGTCGCGAGCGGCCTCCTCGATCGACACGCTCGTCCTGCCATCACTCGAAGTCAGTCGAAGTCACTATTCTACCGTTCCTAACGTCGAGGTCTTGAGCCGGATCGCCCGTGCGAACGCTTGAGCAGGGCACCACCGGCGCCGACGGGTGGAACGGCCCCCGGGCTGGAGGTCTCGCCATTAGGACAATACGCGGCCTGCTCCGCGCTGTAACTTCGCTTTGAGGTCTCGCTTGAGAAAGTCGTCTCGGTGGACTCACGCCGCGGGAACAGACTTTATATATTATTTAAGCACTCGGATACAGAGCACGCGGAGCACGCGAAATGTTACCGCGAGGACGTTCGGATCACGAAGGACGACAAATGACAATCCAGCCGCTGCTGCCGAGCGAGTCACGTAGGCGGGCGAACAATAAAAGCACGCGGGGTCGCTTAGGCGTGAGGCGTGAGATGCGCATGGATCGCGCGTGAGCGACCGGACCACTGAGGACAAGTTCGGGTGGAGATCGAGCTTGGATGAATAAATTAACACATTTCACGATCTCATTATATATAGATCCACACAATTTGCATAATTAAATAAGATAATAAAAATAATAAAATGATATAACATAATAACAATTACATTAAATTAATCGCTATGCGGGCATTTTGTTATTAAATATTATAATATAATAAATTGCGCGCGGATATTATAAATTATAATATATATACCTATCCAAATAACAATTCGTGCGGGGTCATGTTACCTTCACGGCGTGATTCTCACACCGTGCATGCACGAACGCATCATGCTCGCTTCACAAAGTGATTTGGGCATACGTACCCGAATTTATACGTATTTGTAACGTTTTTGCCATTTTATCTGATTGTTACGTTCTGTCGTCCGTTTTTGGGTCAAAACATTTAAGTTATTTACCCGGGATTTGGACCAAGTTGTGTGATTAATCAAGCCCGAGAAGATAGCGAATTTTATAAGTTTTATAACGAGGATCAGACTTTTTAATTATTTCAAAATTAGGGAAATCAACCGTAAAATCCAAAGGAATTAATTTGTATGGAGTTAAGGGTTTTTTAATTTGAATTTTGGTTTCAACTTCCTTTAATTTTAAAAATAATGGAAAGGGGTCGTGATCAAATAGAATAGCTTGTTTAATAAGATATTTTAATTTTTTGATTTGGAATCTTTTGCCCCCTTTTCTGGGCATTCAGGAATCCTGTTGCCACGCTTTTGGCAGCGACAAGAATAATAGGAAATCTCCTGTTGCCACGCTTTTGGCAGCGACAAGAATAATAGGAAATCTCCTGTTGCCACGCAGTTTGGCAGCGACAGTTAGGAGTGATAAAATTAAAAAGATTTTGGATATGAAATTAGTTTCAAAATTAAAATTACCTTTATTCCGGAAAACTCGATTACAAATGTTAAATACGGTTTTAAAGTTCTTACTACGAGTTTAGATTTTGACAATAGAGTATCGACTACTCAAAACTCCGGACTTCGAATAACTACTGAATTAATCCTTCACTCTTATTTATACTTAAATGGCGAGAACCTCCCCGCCTGAGCTTCCCACCATTTCATTGTCTTATCCTAAGGGAGGAGGAAGGTCTTATCACCAAGTGTAACTCGATTCCCTGCGAACCACGGCCAGAGAACTGTCTCCATGAGAAATCGGATAATTAATCAATATCGATTAGCATTCTTGGCTATTTAAAGATTTTAATATCAATTAGCACTCTTGGTTATTAAAAGACTAAAATTTTGTTCGCACGTAACACCTTCCCCCTTAAGTCATACGTGGTACGTTTGTTACCGCGTATGAACTATTAATAAAAGGAGAAAAATTTTTAAAATTTTATAAATGTATTTAATATGAAGAAATTCGTATAATATTGTGTAAAATATATGTATAATAATAATAATAACGTATAATAATGTATAAAATATGTGTAATAATATTTAAATGTGTATAATAATAACATATATAACATATAATAATGTGTACATAATATTTAAAATTGAATATTAAGTAATATTTTCAAAAATAATATTGAATTTAACGAAATAATATGATATAATATAATGTAATATAGTATTTGGGATAATTTATAATATCTATATTAAAATCTATATCAATATCGTATACTATTTTTTTTTTTTTTTTTTTTTTTAATATCTTTTAATTACCTTAATTTCGAAATTTTTTTGTTGAAATTCTATAATTTCAAACTCTACTCTATTCCTGACGTATTCCTCGAGACAGTCTCGGCACTGGTGAGACGGCCTTAACCACATTAATTCTTGATTACAAAAGTAACAATTAATTTTTGTATCGATGTCAATTCCGTGTAAGGGTGAGCATATCGAATGCCATCCGGTCACTTCCTCAAAATTTCCAGGTTGGAATTCTCGATCGTAGCATTCCTCGCATATTCTCCTTCTCGGATCACTCCGCTCAACGTAAAGGATCTCGCCGTTATTTTCTGTGCTTAAGCACATGCATCTCATGTATATGTTATATGGTTCTTTCCTTCCTTCACTGTAGCCTGCGTAGTCTGCTGGTAGGACTCCGTCGATCGGTCCATAGTACTCATTCTTCTCTTTCTCGCTTCTGTTGTCCGTCGGTCCTTTCATTTTCTATTATTTGTTTAAACTATTATTAATTATTTGACTCTAAAGAAAATTTACTTAAAAGAAAATTATTTACCACTGTTATTTATTTTCCTTAATTCCCTTTTTTGATTTTAATTATAATTTCAATCTCGTTGAGCTTGCACTGAGTCTGAATTTGAACTGACTTACATTTACGGGCTGTCTCTCGGCTAGCCCTCTTATCTGTAGCGTAAACCGAAACTTGATCTTAAGAATTTAGAGTTTATTTTGTGTTTATAATCGCGGATATAGGCTTTGAGTTTCATTGTGGATAACTGTTTCATTTTTAATTTCTTTAATTTTAGTCTCGGGAGCAGAGCAAATAATTTTATTTATATGTTGTTGTGAATGTAATGTATTTGTTTCTAAATTTTCATTTTCTGTTATTATGTGTGTTAATGTTGCTTCTGGTAACTCTTGCTTCGGAGATATTTGATCCTTTTCTTTTAGTGTTGTTCCTCTTGCTAAATGTAACAGCAAATTCGTTACTGAGTCCCATAGCGCTCCAATTAAATATATTGACCATCCATAAATAGTATGAAGAGCATAGCCATGTATAATGGTATCCATGATTAATTTTATTGTTCGTATGCAGAAGTATAATCCAATTACTCCTGCACTTGCATTCCCGATGGATAAAAATGTTCCCCAAATTTTCTTCCAAGCGTTTTCCGTAATTTTTTCCAATGAATTTTCATCCAAAAGGTGAGAAAGCGATATTCCTTGAGCTTGTACTGGTTCTCCCTTTACGCCACGCGCCATTGTGTTTAAAATTCCATTTCTTTCTGCTGGAAACATTATTTGGTCCCTTAAATTTTCTAGTTCATTATTTGTATAAATTCCGCTTGCTGCCAGGGGTCCAGGATCATTATATTGCCACGTAGGTTTATTGTTCGGTTTCATTATCGTTGGTGGTTTGCTGAATTCTAGAATTGGTGTTATTCGATACCATCCGTCATTTAAAAGGTACATTGTTGGAATTATACGGCTACAAGTAGTTTGTGTTCCTGTTTTGAACAAAATGTGAGTTCTTGGCGCTAGAAAATAGCTTTCGTTTCCTTTAAGTACTGGTAATTGCTGATAACATTCTTGCGTATGTCGGTACTTTATGTCCACCGGAGTGCATTTAATTATATGTACAGCTTCTCCAGAGATCACTGCCAAATATCCGGGTCCTTTCATAATTTGATATGCGAAATCGTCTGGAGCATGGATTGCTAGGGTCAGTGCGTTCTTCATTACTTGTCGTTCCAAATTACAGCGTTGTGTTAATACGTCTGTGTATAAGCGGTTCATTTGTGTGCGTATATGTTTTTCTACATAAACAAATTTTGAATTAATATAAGCAAAAATGTCTAAATTTTCTACTGATAATCGGCGCTTATGCGCGAAAGATTCTCCTTTTTTAATTTCTAAAATTAAAAGTTTTGGATGCTCTGTTTTAATTAATGTGTATCCACAAAGAAGCTCTTCCCCCATTTGTGTTAACGCAAAAGTTACATCTCTAGTTGACAAGGAATAAATTATTTGCAAATTTTTATCTACATCACTAATCATTTTATTAGCTTTTCCTTCGTATAAAATATCATAATGATTGAATTTACAATAATCATTGGGTATTGTTTCCCAAAAGGTATATTTTCCTTCAATATCTATACAATTTCCATCTGAATATGGACAGGTTGTTCCTGTTTTTAAATGAATCTGATTTGTTTCTATATTAGTTACTGCTTGATGAGAATTTAAACTAATAGTTATTATTCCTTGCACAACTACATTTTGCCATGTCCCATAAGGATCTGAATATTGTGTTCCAAAACATTGTCCATCTGTTGTTACTGATCCTGCAAAAGTGATTGGTCGCGATGTCGTATGATTTACTTTTAGCCCATTGATTACATTGTTAACATTTATAATAAGTGTACCGGTTTTATGCATATTTTTACATTGATCTATTGTCGATTCAATAATATATTCCGCTTGCGCATTTGTTACAGTCGCTATGTGTGAGTGCATTCCGCAGTAATAAATTGTTCTTGAAATCAAAATTTTACATTGAATTACATTTATTGTATCGAATTTCGCAAGTTGTAATAATTGAATGTTAGTTTCCTCTATATGTGGTTCTATTAGTGGTATGTTGCATTCTTCGATCTCCAATAATGAGACAGTCGTCACATTGAAGTTTGACGTCCCACAGTCGTACCCGATGATTCCATAAATTGGTTGAATGTTGAGAAATAGGGTGATTATTGGGATTATCATCTTCATCGGAATCTTCTTCTTCAGCTGTATTAATTACAATGTAAGAAAAGATTTTGAATTACTATTATTCTAAAGTATAATTCTAAAGTATATTGTCTTTTAAGATTAAAAATGTTGCGGGTACACTTTTAATCTTATTTAAGTTTTCATTTTTCTGACTTTATTTGAATGAACAATTCTTGATTTTCCTTTAAAAAGGAGTTTAATATTACCATTTGGTAAAATATCTGTAATTATATGTGGACCAGAATATTGGTCTCCTAATTTACCTTTCTTCGGTTCATTTAAAAGAAAAACTTGATCGTTTATTTGAAAAGTTTGTGGATTAATCTTTTTATCATAATAATATTTTGATTTTAATTTTGATGCAATCAAGCATTCTCGTGCCAATTCTTGTAGATCATGAATGTTTGTCATTAACTGATATAAATAATCATCATATGTCTTTTCTTTTCCAATATCGTTAACAATTTCACTGGATGCATGGTTGTCTGGCTGTTTTTCCAAATACCAACTCATATGGAGTATATCCAATTGATTCATGAGTGCTTGTATTATATGAAAAGGTAGCATATTCTAATAAATCATCCCATTCTGTAAATTTATTTACGTATTGTTTTAAATATTCTACTAATATTAAATGTGACCTTTCCAAAGCTCCATTTGCTTGTGGGTAAAAGGCAGTTGTTCTATATTGTTTAATTTTAAATTGTTTGGTAAATCTTTTCATTAAATTACTCATAAAATTTGTGCCTTGATCTGTCAAAATTATTTTAGGTGCTCCAAAAATGCAAATAAAATATTTTAATAATGCATCAGCTACTTGAACTGCAGTTATTGATTTTAGAGGAATAGCAAGAGAAAATTTTGTGAGATGATCTTGGATTGTTAGGATATATGAATTTCCTTTGGTGGTTTCAGGTAATGGTCCAACTATGTCCATTGATATCTTTTCAAATGACGAAAATGGTGTGTCCGTGATTAACATGGGCTGTTTAGTTTTAACTCTTACTAATTTTTTAATTTGACATTGCAAACATTGACTAATATAATTTTGAATGTCAGCTTTAATGTTTCCCCAATAAAAATTTTGCCTGATTCGATTATAAGTTTTGGTTATTCCTTTATGTCCCCCGATTTTTGATGAATGAGCTTCTTCAATAATATCTTTTCTTTTTTTGAATTTCCGGTATTATTACTAACCCATGGCATATTATTAATTTGATTGAAATTCCAAGCAATGTTTTTCGAATTTGATTTAAAATTTCTTCCCATTGAATATTATCTATTTCTTTTGTTTTTGCAACATTTATTATTTTAATTGAGTTTTCTTTTACTACTTCTCGTAATTTAAATGTAAGTTCAATTAATGTTTCTCTTCTCATCTTTTCTTTAACATCTTCTTTACAAACCAAAATTAAATGAATTTTATTTCCCCTTCTAATGATTTCAATGTTTCCTGATTTACTTTGTTTAATCTTTGGTATTAAATTTTGATTTTGAAGTTGTTTCGATCCTTCGTCACAAGGTTTACCATTTGCAGTTAGGAAATATAAATAATTTTCTCTTCTCATAAATATTTGATCACGACTATTTATTATACTGTGTTTCTGTCCTCGCGTTATTATTTGTTTTTCGGTTCTGTCTAATGTCTCGTCTGTATTCGTAAGTTCGTTGAATGTTGTGTCTATATCTTCCTCACTGTCGCTGTCTCGCTCTTCTTCACTTCGTTCTACCTCTTCTTCTTCCTCGGAGTCGTCATCGTCAGTAACTTGATCTTCCTGGTCGTCTTTCGAGTTGTCGTCGTTGGTTCTTTCCTCTGCAATTTTCGTGTGGTCCTCGCAATGATTTACATGCGTAGGCTTATTTTGATAATTCTCATAATTTTCATATTCCCCTGTTAAATTATTTAGTATTTCTAAAAGATTAGATGGTATAGCTATTTGTGAATTTAAAGTATTTATATTTTCATTATTGCTAATTAAAGAATTCATGTCATCATTGTTAATGTTTTCCAAGGATGTTTCTATCTCGAATGTTTCGTTCTGAGTGTTATTTATAATGTTTGATGATTCTAAAGGTGTAGATTCATTAATATTTATCTGATCTATTAAATTATTGTATGTTTCTAAAGATTCATTATTATTTATTTGATTTATTGGATTGTTTTGAATTTCTAATGATTCGTTAATATTTATCTGATCTATTGAATTATTACGTATTTCTAAAGATTCATTATTATTGATTTGATTTATTGGATTATTGTGTATTTCTGCATGGACTATGTGTTCGATAAACGGAGGTTCTTCTAATTCCTTCTTAGTGAAGGGTATGCTTTCTCCTTCTGATTTTTCTGCATTACGTGTTTGCATTCCTGTAACTACCGGCTCTGGTTCCTCCATCATCATTCCCCTTCTTGGTGAAACTGGCAAAGGTTTAGGATTAGCATTTCTTTGTCTTGCTTCATCATCTTCTGGGCACTCTTCAATTTCATCAAATGAAGGATGTATTGGAAATATATTTGTCACAGGGTTTCTCGATAAAGCATCAGCATTAGCATTTATTTTTCCCGGTTTATAAATTATTTCATAATCATATTCAGTTAATTTAATTCTCCATCTCGCTAATCGTGAAGTGGGATCTTTCAATTTATGAAGCCAGGTTAATGGTTTATGATCGGTTATTAATTTAAATTTTTTACCATAAAGATAAGGCCTAAAATGTTGCACGGCGTAAACTATTGCTAATAATTCTTTTTTAATTGTAGAATAATTTCTCTCAGCTTCATTTAATACCCTTGAAGCGTAACTTATTGGTTGATCTTTCCCTATTTGTCCTTGACTTAAAATTGCACCAATTGCAGTTCCAGATGCATCGGTTGTTAAAAGAAAAGGTTTAGTAAAATCAGGATATTGCAATATTGGTTCATGACATAATGCATTTCTCAATATATCAAAGCTTTCTTGCTCCTTGTCCCCCCATTTAAAATCAATGTCCTTTTTTAATAGATTAGTTAATGGTTTTGCTATTTTTGAAAATCCTTGAATAAACCTACGATAGTATCCAGCCAATCCAAGAAATTGTTTTATATTTTTGGCACTCTTTGGAATTGGAAAATTTTGTACTGCTTCTATCTTTTTAGGGTCTGGACGGACTCCGCTTTCCCCTATTATATGTCCTAAATAAGTAACTTCTTTTCTCAAAAATTCGCATTTATCTGGTTGTAGCTTTAAATTTGCTTCACGTAATCGTTTAATTAATTTTTCAAATTTAATTGCATGTTCTGTAAGAGAACTTGAGTATAATACTATGTCATCTAAATACACAAAAATTTCGTTACCTTGCATTCCTGTTAACACTAAATCCATTAATCTTTGAAAGGTTGCCGGTGCATTCTTTAATCCAAAAGGCATTCGATCGAATTCATAATGTCCATATGGCGTTGAAAATGCTGTTTTATGACTATCAGCTGGATGCATTTTGATTTGATGAAAACCTGAAGCAAGGTCAAACACCGAGAAATATTTCGCGCCGCCCAGCTGATCCAATATCTCCGTTATGTTTGGAAGTGGATATGCGTCACCTACTGTCTTATCATTTAGGTCGCGGAAATCTAACACCATTCTCCACCGTTTATTCCCCTTTGAGTCTGGCTTCTTAGGGACTATCCACACAGGCGTGTTATATGGAGATTTTGACGCCTTAATTATATTCTGATCTAATAATTCATTTACCTGCTTATTTATTTCGTCTTTATGAATTACTGGAAATCTGTATTGTCGTGTATGTATTGGTATTTCATTTACCGTTGGAATTCGATGTTTTAAAACATTTGTATGTTCAAGTTTTTCTCCAGGCAAGTGAAAACAATCTGAACTTTTTTCAATTAATTCTTCAACATGTAATCGTTCTTCAGTATTTAAATGTTCTAGTCTTAATGCTTTAATTATTTTTGCTTTCCTTTCTTCTTTATTTACGTAAAAACAAGATCTTGAACTTGAGTTGAGGCTTTGAGAATTCGGAATTAGAATTGTATCAGAGTTTGAACTTGAATTGGAATCAGAGTTTGAATTTGAATTTGAATTATGAATGGAACTACCTAAGCAGTCCGAGTTTGAATTTGAATTGGAATTGAGAATAGAACTACCTAAGCAGTCCGAGTTTGAATTTGAATTTGAATTATGAATGGGGCTACCTAAGTAGTCCGAGTTTGTATTGGAATTAGAAATTTGCTTTTCAATTATCTCAAACTCATATATTTTGATTGTGGGTACATATATTCTTTCTTCTTTATCATTCGTATTTATTACTTGCAGATATGCCCTGTCGTCTTTCACCGTAACTAAAACATCTCCTAAGTAAATGCCCTTTGTCACGTTTAATCGCGGTACATATCCTTCTTTTATTTCTGGATTTGCGACTCTAATATGCATTTGTGAAATACATCTCGGAGGAATAATGAAAGTTTCTTTTTTTTCTTCAAAGGGAATATAAGTATCATTCCATTCTAATTGATTTTGCTCATAATTAACTTTTACTTGAAATTGTTTAAAGAAATCTGAACCCAAGATCCCATTTTGTGGTATCGGAAAATTATTCTCAACTAAATGAAATACAACTGGACATCCTAAGATATCTATCTGTGCCAGCCCTAAGGTGGTCACATGATGCGTTGTTATTCCACTAAGTCTCAGAGTTTCATTTCTGTCCACTATGGTTTCAGATGTAATAAAATTTTCTTTAATTATATTTGGGCCTGATCCACTGTCCACTAAGAATTTTAAATTTCCCGTAAAATTTGAACTATTTAATTTCACAGATGGTACATCTTCAATGTCAGCTATATTTACTCTTCGATATCTGATTCTGGTTCCCCCGATACTATTCGTGTGGGACGTATTTTGGCATTTCCCGGGGTCGCCCCTGTCCTCACGGGAATCTGTTCGTTTCCCTGATTTTGTGAATTCTGGCGGAGATTATTATTATATATACGTCTGCGACATTCTTCTAATGTATGCCCGGATTTTTTGCAATACCTGCATATTATCGTTGAATTTAAATTTTGATTATTTGAATTTTGTTGTATACCTGAAGTTATTGGTTGTTTTTGATTATTATTATTATTATTAGTATTGTTCTGCGGATAGCCAGGTGTATTTTGATTTCCGTTCTTACTATTTCCCTGAAATTTATTGATTTGCCAGCACCGATCTGCTGTATGGCCTTTCTTATGACAAAATTGACAGGTTACTACTTCAGCTTCTATACGTCGTGTTGATGCTCGTTTTTCACCGGGTGTATTCTCAGCAAGCACAACGCTCCTTATCATTTTAACTGTCTCTAATTCTTTTTCAGCATCAATCGCGCGACTCTCAACCTCTTCGAACCTTCCTTCTTTTGATATTATAATTTCCTTATCTAAACCGCGTAAAAAGCTTGTTTTTAAATGATTTTCAATTGAATTTCGGAATTCTGGGCTTATCTGTCCTGATTCTCTTCTTTGTGCATCAAGTATTCGCTTCCCTAATTCTCGTATACGATTTGCATACGCGACTACTTTTTCATCCTTTTTCTGATATAAATAAGCTAACCGTCCCTGAGCTTCATAAACTGTTTCCCTAGGCCCGTATTTAGTTCTCAAAAATTCTACTAATTCTTGCATTTTACTGAAAGTTTGCCCGAGAATTGATCTATGTGCGTCCCCTTTTAATTTGTTACGCACTGCACGGACTAAGTTTATTTCTTGTGTCGGCGTGATCATGCTGAGTGCTTCCTCACAACCCTCGACAAAATATACAAAAGGAATATTCCCTCCATCAAAATTTGGCACTGCTTCTAATGCATCTCTGATTGAAAAGTGCAAATAATTACCTAGTGTTCCTTCATTTATGATCGCCATTCCTGAACTCGGTGGTCGTGAACTTTGTGATTGTTGTAATTGTTGAATTACTTGTTGCTGGTGAGCCAAGGTCCTTCGTAATTCATCGATGTCCATATATCTCCTGTTCCTGTACCCGTTGGCGTTTCCGTTTCGGAAGGTGGCGTACGAATCATCTTAATTTAACTTATACTTTTATCACTGTTTACTTTGTTCCTTTTCACACAACCTTTAGTATCCCACCGCTGTCACCAAATTTATGTTACGTTCTGTCGTCCGTTTTTGGGTCAAAACATTTAAGTTATTTACCCGGGATTTGGACCAAGTTGTGTGATTAATCAAGCCCGAGAAGATAGCGAATTTTATAAGTTTTATAACGAGGATCAGACTTTTTAATTATTTCAAAATTAGGGAAATCAACCGTAAAATCCAAAGGAATTAATTTGTATGGAGTTAAGGGTTTTTTAATTTGAATTTTGGTTTCAACTTCCTTTAATTTTAAAAATAATGGAAAGGGGTCGTGATCAAATAGAATAGCTTGTTTAATAAGATATTTTAATTTTTTGATTTGGAATCTTTTGCCCCCTTTTCTGGGCATTCAGGAATCCTGTTGCCACGCTTTTGGCAGCGACAAGAATAATAGGAAATCTCCTGTTGCCACGCTTTTGGCAGCGACAAGAATAATAGGAAATCTCCTGTTGCCACGCAGTTTGGCAGCGACAGTTAGGAGTGATAAAATTAAAAAGATTTTGGATATGAAATTAGTTTCAAAATTAAAATTACCTTTATTCCGGAAAACTCGATTACAAATGTTAAATACGGTTTTAAAGTTCTTACTACGAGTTTAGATTTTGACAATAGAGTATCGACTACTCAAAACTCCGGACTTCGAATAACTACTGAATTAATCCTTCACTCTTATTTATACTTAAATGGCGAGAACCTCCCCGCCTGAGCTTCCCACCATTTCATTGTCTTATCCTAAGGGAGGAGGAAGGTCTTATCACCAAGTGTAACTCGATTCCCTGCGAACCACGGCCAGAGAACTGTCTCCATGAGAAATCGGATAATTAATCAATATCGATTAGCATTCTTGGCTATTTAAAGATTTTAATATCAATTAGCACTCTTGGTTATTAAAAGACTAAAATTTTGTTCGCACGTAACACTGATATTTAAATATTATTTTTATATGTAGTGCGATCTTTTACGATTAATATTATAATTCATCATCAATTATATATTAATTGTAAAAGATCGCACTATGTCATCATGCGTGTGTTCACTATGCCATCACGTGTGTGTAATCACTATGCCATCACGTGTGCGAATTCACTGTACCATCACATGTGTAATACACGTGATAGCATAGTGCGACCTTCTATACGCGCACGTATGCCAAAATTACTTCGTGAAGCGAGCATGATGCGTTCGTGTATGCACCGGTGTGATAATCACACCGTGAAGGTAATATGACCCCGCACGAATTGTTATCTGGGTATAGACTCACTGTTTATCGCTCACTGATCAGAAGTCTCCACAGGCACAAAACTCTGCCATAGCTTGTTTTTTGCTACAACCATTTGAAGTGTTGAATTTGACATCATTAGAGTGATGTTTTAAATTTTTCTCTGTTAGTTAAGCTGAGAGATTCTAAATAATATGCACTCAGCTCATATACATATATCATAGTATTTGATGTTTATAAATGTATCTGTGTTTTTTATCTGCACGTGTGTGTATGTGTGTGTGAAGAAGGAGTTGGAAAAAGTAAGTGCTTATAACTATTAGGAAAAAAAAAGAAGTAATACAAGCTTTTTTTACACGTTTACATATATACACTCGCGCATACACATATATGCGTGCACATATAACTACGTGCACTTTATTAACGTGAGTCCCCTTGTTTCTTACGTTCAGGATTTCTTTTAGTTATGCAATATAGAAAAATATATAAAATATATACATATGTATATATATATGTATATATGTATATTAAAACATAAATTTTAGTTTTTGTCGCTGTGTGTGTGTGTGTTAATGCGAAGCATAAGTGTCAGTAAATGTTAAGGAGAAAGCACTCACTTAGTTTTCTTAATATAATACAAGTTTAATATCAACAATGAAAATTTAACAATATACAAATAAAAATCTCTTAAATTTTACGTTGAGCATTTACGCGATCGGTTTTCACGTCAGCAGACAATAGCACTTGTCTTCGAGCCGACGAGGCCGCGAGAAGTTAAAGCGCTGGACGAGCCGAAACGTGAAAGCGGTGGAAATATTGTACCCGTGAAATAAGACCTGTGTCTTAGAGAAGAAGTGAGAAGAAGAGTGAAGGAAGCACCTTGCACAATTCTAATTTACACTCGGATTGTCGGAGGAGTAGCACATCCGAGCAATCTTGACACTAGCCGAGCGAAACCAAAAGAGAGCTCGGGACGCGAATCTCCGGGGTTTTATACCCCCTAAACTTCTCGAAAGTTCTCAGTTTAAATTATGACAGCCAATCATAATTCGACACGTCTTAGCAAGCACGGGGGCAGGCAGTGTCACGGCAGCGCCAACGGCCCAGCTGATGTTGACAGAGGTATCCGGTTCGCCGCTACACGTGATCCGCCTGTGCGACCCCGACACTTAAGTACACAAAATAACAAGTTGATATACAAAATAGTATAGAACTTTCGAGAAGGAAATAATTCTTTCGCAATCGCGAACAGTGTGTGTGTGTGTGTGTGTGTGTGTGTGTGTGTGTGTGTGTGTGTGTGCGCGCGCGCGCGCGCGCGCGCGCGCGTGCATAGGTATATGTGTGTGTATATGTATGCGCAAGTGTATATATATAGACGTGTAAAAAGAGCTTGTATTACTTGTATTTTTTTTCTAATAGTTGTAAGCACTTTTTTCTCCTTCCAGCTCCTCCTTCACACACACATATACACACGTGCAAATGAAAAACACAGATACATTTATGAACATCAAAAATTATAATATCCCGAGAAAAAATATTCATATCTGACAGTATATGAACATATATAAACATATATGATATATATATGAACATATATAAATGAGATATGAACAGATATAAGTTTTACATGCCCATATATAAAGCATATATAATCATATATGGTTATCTATCGCCATATATGATCAGATCGTACATTATACATAGCACAAGATCTGATCATATAAGTTCATATATGGTCAGACATATTATTATGTGTAGCAGATATGACACTATACATAATCGTATCTGGCCTCACATGGTCGTATATAAAGAATGTTCGGCCATGTATTATCAGATATAATTATATGTGGCCATACATAACTGTATCGGCACTGTATATGATCATATATGACAAGACACGATGCTGTATATGATTGTATATGTTCATATACGGCCGGAAATGGATATGAAACATGATCAGATCTGTCTATATATGACCAGATTGGGATATAATAATATAAAATGTCCGGGAAAAATATTCATATCTGACAGTATATGAACATATATAAATGAGATATGAACAGATATAAGTTTTACATGCCCATGTATAGAGCATATATAATCATATATGGTTATCTATCGCCATATATGATCACATCGTACATTATACATGACACAAAATCTGATCATATATGGCGATAGATAACCATATATGATTATACATGCTCTATATATGAGTATGTAAAACTTATATCTGTTCATATCTCATTTATATTTATTCATATACTGTTAGATATGAATATTTTTCCTGGACTTTTAGGCGAATAAAATGTCCGTGGAAAAAATATTTATATCTGACAGTATATGAACATATATAAATAAGATATGAACACAGATATAAGTTTTACATACCCATATATAGAGTATATATAATCATATATGAACCTATATAGTCATATAAGATTATATATGATCAGATCAGATATTGCATCTCAAAAAGTATTCGATAGATGGCATTCGATGGGATCTGCTTCTCGTATTTAAAATTTGACAAACAGTGTTATAAGAACGGTATCAAAAGACACGACACTGTCTCGCATTATAGAGCGGCACAATTTTTGTATTAGTTGTATCGTGGAGTCTACTTTTATAATAAAGTGGCACACTCTTAAAAAATAACTTTTAAAAATATCCCGAGAAAAAATATTCATATATGATCATATATGAATGGCCAGATATGGTCAGATATGGAAATTGGCCAGATCTGAGGATATATGATCTGGTATTATTGTATATGTTAATATCTGATCATAACTGATCAGATATCCTCAGATCTGGCCAATTTCCATATCTGACCATATATGGCCATTCATATATGATCATATATGATCAGATATGAATATTTTTTCTCGGGATTGTTCAAGATTGCGAATGCTTGAGATCACGAATGTTCTTAATTATTCTTATTCTTAATTTATCAATAATGTCATTAGTCGCAGCGCAAGATGTAACACGATATTTATCGAGCAGATCGCTGCGGCGTATTAATTACGCGTTGACGTCTTTAGAATTATTCTCCGTACTATGTCGAGCCGTTGTAATTCGCCGGCACGGTCTTTTTGGCTATCGGCATCTTTGGCATTTTATTTTGAGAAGTCTTAATCTATTATTTCATATGACCTTCGCTAAACGCTCGTCATCTCTGGCGCGTTCTTTGTTTCGCGTGTGTATAAAAACCCATAGAACTTACGGCGCGTTGTCATTTGCCATCAGTATGTCAGTATGGCAAAAGTGAATCTGTCATTGGTCGGTTGCTCTGTGATGGTCTCACACGCGGGTTATTTGACACGAGCGAGAGAGTGTCAATAGAGATTTTTTTTAAACGCCCGCGCCTTTGAGTTCAGTTAAATTCAAATGCGATTCTAAATTACGTTGTTCTTTAATTCCCTTATCAATTTTGGTTGTTTAAATAAAGTGCTGTGTTACTTCATTGCTTCGGTGTTAGTGGTATCTCACCCACTATATATATCCCCCTCCTCACTCACACGTGAACAAATATATATCGGCTGAGTGCATATCATTTAGAATCTCTCGGGTTAATTAACAGAGAATGATTTAAAACATCACTCTGATGCCAAATTCAACACTTCAAATGGCTGTAGCAAAAAAACTAGCCATAGCAGAGCTTTGTGGCTTTGGAGACTTTTGATCAATGAGTCAGAACTACAACATACTAAAGTTTTAGCGAATTTCACCGAGGGCCCATAAGGTTTGTACGGGGTTCTTTCGAGTGTAAGGGGCTTCGGAATAATATATTCAACTTCAACAACTAATATATAGGTTTAATGTGAGCGTGGTAGAACCAAACGGCTGGACAAATATCGTCTGCTTTGTTGCTATGCACCGCAAGCTTCTCTTCACAAATAAAAACCGCTTACCTCATCTTACCCTCGGGACCCGCTGATTCGCTGCTCTATCCGTATCTTCAGATATGCGATTTGATTTAAATATTTGTTAAGTCTCACACGAAATTCTTAAGGACCTTAGTAAAAACTTTAAATATAATGCGATCCGTAATTATTAAATTATTGTCATTATTTACTGACAGAATTGGTTTGTCCTTTGATCTCAATTTACTGCAAGTTCTGCTAGAGTTAAGAAGCTAATTGATATTGTAGGTGATTGCAAACAATATACAAAATGCAGTTTATTATAATTCAGCACAGTATAATACACACATAATATATATATGCGGTGTACAGAGGTATAACGCGCAAGGAGAGTTCAATAACGGCTGTGACAAGAAGCGCAGGAAAAGTAACAGCAACACCATAAACTAGAAAAATCTGCAAGAGAGAGTAAAAGTAGTGAGGGCGCGAGAGAGCACTTACATAGAAATTGACTAACCAAAAAATGAACTCTACAACCTGAGAATACAATAAACGCATATAGAGAGTAAACTACTAACATTTGGTTGCTAGTCTCAACACGCCCCTTCAAACAAATGTTGATATGAATATTACAAAAGATGTCTAATTATTCAAGCTTATGTTCTTTCTTGCGTTCCGCTGCTCCATTTTGTTGAGGTGTGTCTGTCATTGATGTGCGAAGCTTCACACCATGTGCCTGCAGAATAGCTTTCAATCTTGAATTGATAAATTTAGTACCCGAATCACACAAAAGTGTCTTCACCTGATGTCCTGCTGCCTTCGCCTCGTTCAAAGATGTTTCAATACATTTCGGCGTTTTATCTTCAAGCAGAATAATCGACGGAACTTCGTGTAGTCGCCCTTTAGAATAAGTACATACCTTGAGCCACCTATTAAGGGCTCACTCATAGGTCCTACTATATCTGCATTGATTTGTTCACCAGGTTCTGTTGCACGTATGTCACGCCGTCCATGGTGCTTGCGCTTCATCTTTCCTTTGACGTAACCTTCACAGAGTTCGTCGACTGCATCCACTTCGATGCCACGTACCTTTAGAAACTGTGCAATGTGACGTTTATTCTGATGAGCTAAGCGCTCGTGCATAACCTGTAATGACTCGATTGGATTGGTTAAATATATACACGCAGATTGTGCTGGCTTCTTGACACGTAGATTTAACAACCATAATTGACTATTCGATTTGCGTTTTCAAGTTACAATTACTTTGTCATTCTTTAACTAACTTACATTTTCCATCAGGGCTAAAAACTGCATCAATGCCGTGTTTATTTGATTGACTAATAGACAATAGCTGGCGCTCAATCTTCGGGACGTACCAAACAGCTGACGCTTGCACTATTTGCCACCAATTAGTGCTTCAATTATCATACGGAACCATGTGCGTACATCTTGCCACCATTCGCGCTTTTTATTGCCAGTCATATGATGCAAACAGCCAGTATCAGCTACCCAAGATTCAAACTCATTATCATTATTAATGCACGCCAATGCTATTGCATTTGTAGCAGTAGATGAATTTTTCTTGTTGTCATCCTCGTTTGACTTCTTGTAGTATCTCAGTATGTCCATATTCGCCACAGTTATAACATTTGCCCTTGAATTTCTTATTGCTGTCACTATCCGCTGTCTTCTTCGATTGCTGAGTTTTAGAGCCACTGGAGCTTGACGAATTACTTTTATTGCCACTGCTTCTACTATTGTGCTTACCACCATGGTCGTGGCGACCATATTTATTCTGACCGCTTCGTTTTGAAGATCCTTCAGCGCGTAATGCCACTGACTCATTCTCCTTGGTTTGCTTAAGACGTTCCTCGTCCTTACGAAGACGCTCCATCAGCAGATCAATCGTGCGGTCTCTCTCAGGCGTAGTCTCCCAAATTGATTTAGCAGTATTAAAATCCGTTGGCAAAGTATGTATATAAAATACGGCCCATAAGAATACATTCGTCCATCGTATTCTTTCTTTTCTTTAATAATTCAGCATTAATTTCACTAAAAAGACAATGTAGATTACCAACGTATGTCGTAATGCTTTCCTCAGGATTAAATTCAAGTGCGTGAAATTTAGAGAATAACTTATCTAGTTGTTGAATCGTGGCTGTATCAAACATCTGATGTAGTTTCGACCATCCTTCTTTCGCTAGTGCTGGTTTAGTTACATGAACACGATGTTGATGAGACTCGACCAGACTTCCAAGATAAAATTTAGCTTGAGCGTTATCCCTATCGAACTATTCTGCTTTAGCCTCCATTGCCGCGCGTATCTCAGCCGTTGCTGCCCCATCAACCGGTCGTTCACGGGAACCGTCACAGATGCTTAGCAAGCCTTGCATTGTGAGGATCATCATGACGATGACGACATGACGACATGACGTCTTCCTTCCATCTGTCCCAATTTTCCGGTCCTTTCAGTTGCTGGATTGCATTGATTACATCAATCTTGATCGACATCTTCGCGTGATGTGCAGACAATTGACCGAGAGAAATACGACTCGAACTTTTTCAGTCTAACCTCACCGTGTGTACCGCGCACAAAGGGCTGTCTGGGCCCATAACCTGATATTGTAGGTGATTGCAAACAATATACAAAATGCAGTTTATTATAATTCAGCAGAGTATAAATACACACAGAATATATATATATATATACATACATATATATATATATATATATATATATATATATATATAAGGATTTTAAATGTTCCGATGCGCTATAAAAATTTAAATTAACCCTTACGAAAAAAACACCTCAAAAAACACCAAAAAATAAAGTAATTTTAGATACCCAAATGGCGTTTACACTATTTGAGCGTTAACGCCAAGAAAAACACCGAAAATCTTCTTGGTGTTAACGCTCAAATGGTGTAAACGCCATTTGGGTATCCGAAATTACGCTATTATTTTTTGGTGTTTTTTGGGTGTTATTTAGGGTGTTTTTTTTGTAAGGGAGTGCCGTGTCTCTTGATACCGTTTTTATACTACTGTTTGTCAAATTTTAAATACGAGAAACAAATCCTATTGAATGCCATCTATTGGATAATCCGAAAGTTTATATATGATTATATATAATCATATGCTCGGGGGGCGTTTAAGCGTTCCCCGGATTTGCGAATTGGTGCGAACTACGTGACTCGAAGGACCAGGGGAGGTGTGTATCGTCTCCCCAAAGCGAATTAACAAAATTAAGCAAATGCGACTCACCGTTCGGGAGGCCGTCGTCTCCTGGAGAATTCGTCTCTCTAGCAAGCTCGTGGGCAGCATGTGCAGCAAGCGCAGGCAAAGGCAGCAAGGCAAGCAAAGGCAGCGACCAAGGCGGCAAAGCAAGCAAAGGCAGCAAGGCAAGCAAAGGCAGCAAGGCAAGGCAGGCAGAGAAAGCGATCGCACTTCCGGAGAGCGAGCTATATGTGGCCTCTCGGATGTTCGAGTATGCACGTATAGCGTGTGCACCCCGAGACGTCGTGACGATGAGTGAGTGATGAGAGGTGTGTCCTCTCAGAATGCTTGACGATGAGTGAATCGTGCTCGCCGCGCTGGAAAAGTGTCGCGAGCGAGTACTTGATCTTCTTCAGGCGAGTGCCCTGCCGGCGTGAGCGAGGGCAGCACCGATTGGTGAGTCGCGCAAATATCGATTTCGCATCGATCGCGATCCGCCGACGTTTCGCGCGAGTCACCGGAAATACATTAAACGATATCAGAGAGAAACCTGAGAGCGGCCATCCCGCTTCGGGGGACGCCTGTCCTAAGCTGCCCTCTGAGAAAGTGGATGTCAACTACGATCGTTACTACTACTCGGCAACGATCAGAGAGATCTCGGGTAACGATACATGGGTTCGTATCCGTAGCACGGATTCCGTGCTATGGTTCGGGTCCGAACTACTCAGATGGAGGGGATGTGCTTTGTCGCGCAAGCCCCTCGTCTGTCAGTGTACGCTCGGCACTCGGCAAGTTTCTCGCGGGGAGAGAAGGGCAGACATACGATCTGCTGTTTCCTTCTCTCTTGAGCTGTTTGAGGCCACGCATTTCGGGTATCGCCTCTCATGTTTCGCCGAGTGCCGAGTCTCGAGTTGGCAAATCGACGATGCGCTATGTTACATTTATGTTTATATTTACGAGTTTTAATTGTTATATTTATAAATATTGCAATTATATTTACAAAAAAATTGCAAATTAATAAATAAATTTTATTAAACATAAAATCGCGTATGATCATGTACTTCCGTAGTTTTTGTACCGTTAAAATTAAACATAAAATTAATTAATTGAATAAATATTTATAAACATAAAAACTAAAATTCATAAATGTAATGTATAGAAATTCCCGTTCTGGCCAATATGCTTTTTTATCTAGAAAAAAAGTCATATTAAAAACATTAACTTTGGCATAATATTTAAATTTAATATTTAAATGTATAATAATAGTAAAATATTAACTATCAAGAAAAAAAAGGTAGTTTATAGTGTTCTTTTTACTCATTAAATTTGCCAAATCACGAGCACCAAAAGAGGAATATTGGATTAAAATAAAAACAATTTATTATACAAATAATGCACACGGTTAATGTTTCGACTATAGTTAGTCTTCTTCGGAACGGATTGTTACAAAAGAAGAAGATAAATATCAAGAAACATGATAATTAATGTTCATTTAACATACTAAAACATTAAACATTAGTCTAGACTAAAATATTAAACAATCACCTAACAATATAAACAAAATAAACAAATAATCTAATTAAATCACAAATATAAAAACGCCGGAATAATCGAATGAAACCATGGCAAGATATATTTATATTGAGAAGTGGTAAAATCTCTTTTGTCAGGAAGACAATGTAAAAAATTATTAACGGGGGTATTTTGATTTAAAAGATTTTTAAAATATATGTTTTGCAGGAATTTTTTATAGGGAAACGAAGAAAGTGAATAACGTTAAACTTTACATGTTTACTTCACCTTATTTTAAAATTTTATTTTTATTTTTTAAGTAACAAAAATGCTTTTCCTTTGTATTATATTATGGGTATTCTGGTCACTAAAAAGTATAAATGACAGACGGTGTAAATAATTCTAGCTGTTCTGTAGGTATCTGAAACGCAAAAAGCTAAAATTTTCTTATTCAGAAAAAGTATATGTGGCTACCGTCTGAACTAAAACTAAACCAATATTTCCATTCTCTAGGCAGCCTTTTTATCAAAAATATTATTAATCAATATTAAATAAACAATTTACGGTCTGAGCTTGGATTTTATAGTAGCCTAATAATATTTTTTATATACTATGTTTACATATTTTTTTCAACCTTAATAAACTACGCGCCGACTAACTTGTCAGACTTATAACACAGCTCCTATTGGAGTAGTAAAATCCCCTCACTCCCCTCTAATTAAATTGATTTAAATAATAGTAAAGAATTTACTACTCCAACAGGAGCTGTGTTGTAAGTCTGACAAGTTATGTCGGCGCGCAGTTTATTAAGGTTGGAAAAAATATACGTGTAGTACACAAAAAATATTATTAGGCTATTAAGATCCAAGCTCGGACCGTAAACGGCTTATTTAATATTGATTGATTGTATAACGGTCACATAAAACCGGAGTTCTTATTTCTCTTATATTATTAAAAATATTATAACTTTTTTTTAAATTTTGTTAGTATTTTATTAAAAGAAAAAAACTAATAAACGTATAATGTTTATTCTAGTTCAGACAATAACCACACTTATTCTGAATAAAAAAATTTTTTGTTTTTGGGTTTCTGATACCTATAGAACAGCCAGAATCATTTACTCCGTCTGTCATTTACACCTTCTAGTGATCAGAATATAACATAGAAAAAAATAGCATTTTTCTTACTTAAAAAATAAAAATAAATTCTTAAAATAAGGTTAAATAAGAACATGCAAAGTTTAACAATATTCGCTTTCTTTGTTCCGCTATAAAAAATTCTTATATATGAAAAATACTTATTTTTAAGATCTTTTAAACCAGAATACGCCCTTAATTTATTGTTTGTTATTAATATATAGTTATTAATTATATACATATTAGTATTAGAAAGCATATGGTATAAAATAATTTAAATATTCAAATTATTGTAATAATAATAAAAAAAATCAATTATTTACATTTTTTTCTGTGTGTGAATGCGTGATGTTATTGACAATAGTTTCTTTGCACGTTTACATTTCTTTTACAGATTTTTTACACGGTTAATTTTCACAAGTGTGATGTCAAATACAGACAAGATTTTTGTTTATCTGTTATAAGCGTTATTTCGAATGCTAAATTTTAATAATCAAACGTTTTTAATAATCAAACATTTTCAAACTGCAAACGAGAGACAAGCAATATCATCTACACAGCATGTAGCCTTAAAATACTATGATCTTTTCTAGCAGCACTAGCGTATAATTTGTCCGCCGACATTGCGAATTTCTTCTGCAGCAACACATAAAATGTTGAACAGTTTCCTCGAATGGTTGTAACAACGTTTGTATGTCCTTGCATTATTAATTCGTTAAGGTATTGTTCACATTCTCATTCTAAAATAATAATCCTCTTAAAAAATGTTTATTCTTCTTTAAAGAAAATGCTGTCTCAAATGTTATTCTTTCAAAAAATTTTGACAGACTTGGAAGAAAGAGTTTATATATAGAAACAGAAACTTATCTCAATTTTTAAAATATATTTTAAATTTCTTTAATGCATTTAATGCGCGTGTGAGTATGAAAATGCAATTTGTTTTTCTAAATATGACAAATATTATTTTTTAAAAGCTTAATGACAATAATAATTAACGGCAAGACGTTTGTGTGTGATAAAAAATTTACAACATAAAAATACACAAATATATATAATTAAATGTAAAATATGTTTGTTTAATTAATAATATTCACGATGTTTAGAAATACAAATTGGATTTTGATATTCACACGCGTGGCCGGGGCGTATTAAAAAAAAAGGTGTGGCCTCGGGGGGTTAATGATGCAAGAGCATGCAGACGTTGTTATAATCGTTCAAGAAAACTGTTCAATATTTTATGTGATTGTTGCAGAAGAAATTCGTAATGTCGGTGAATAAATTATACGCTAGTGCTTCTAGAGAAAATCGTAGTATTTTAAGACTATATGCTGTGGATGATATTGCTAATCACTCGTTTGCAGATTGAAAATGTTAAACGTTTGATTATCAAAATCTTGCATTTGAAGTCACGCTTATAACAGATAAATAAAAATCTTGTCTGTATTTGACATCACACTTGTGAAAGTTAAGCGTGTAATAAATCTGCAAAAGAAATGTAAACGTGCAAAAAAATTTGTCAATAATATCACACACACACGCACACACAGTAGAAAATGTAAATAATTGATTTCTTTATTATTACAATAATTTGAATATTGAAATTATTTTGTACCATATGCTTCCTCACACTTATATGTATGTAATTAATAACAATATGTTAATGACAAATAATAAATTACAAAGACGTATTCTGGTTTGAAAGATCTTAAGAACGTTCTCCGGAAAATCGATTTTCTCTAGATTTTTTTTAAAACTGTAAATATACATTAATTTTTAGGTGTGCTTTATGCGTGGTATAAATTTCAGTACCTCTTACGGTATTAAAAATCAAGATATTGAGCTTCAAAGTTTCAACTTTTAACATAAAATTCCTATTCCGAGCTATTGTAATACAGACATAATGAATTGTGAAAAAAGTTTTCTCTAAATGTTTTTGAAAAACTAGTATATAATCCATAAAAATAGAAATAATATGCGATAAGTGTCAATACCTTTGCGGTACGCGTTTACGAGAAATACTTGTGTAAAGTACGCGATTTGATCAATTTTTCGCTCGGTTCAGGAATGACAGAAGAGGAGAGGCGTCAGTTATTACTTGGCAACGCCGCATGAGTTCTCACGCGTGAAGTTAACTTCTTATTTTTTAGTTGTTATATGTAATATTTTGTATATAAACAATGAAGGGTCAAAGCACATAACATGGCGTAGCGATATACGACGGTCGTAGTCCCCGACCTTTTTTTTTATAACGGAAAAGGAAAATTCGTAACAAATACCCCCTCCCCCGGGGTGGGGAGGGCGGTTATGTGGGGTTTCCACCCACTAAAAACCTCTCCGAATACCTCACTGCGCTACTTGGGAGGCCCCGGGAAACATGGATCCGTCCGTGAGCCTCCCCGCGCTTCCCCTGAATTTTGTAATGAGTGGAAGGTATTAGCCCCACTCATCTCCCCTTCCTCCGGGGTTGCCGCGAGCGGCACGGGCGCGTGGCTTTTCCCGACCACGCGCCCGCCCCCGGGCGAGATGGGGGAGGAGTGACCGCTGCCTAGGCTACGGGCTCCTCTCCTTCTCGCACCCTCTCATAGAGGGCAGGTGGAAGGCAGTGGTCTGGTTTCCCCAAACACCACCCTCCGCGGATCGGGTGGAGCACTTGTGGCGGAAGCCCCTTAGGGAACCCGCCCGAGCCCCCCCCCGATCCGCTTCCAAAACGTCGACTATGTCGACCCGACGCGGATCGAACCAAAGTCCGGCGCTGCCTGTCCTTTCCCAGGGAGGGGGGGAGGAGGAGCCCTCGCATTCGCTGTGCCCTTCGTCTCCCCGTCTCTCCTTCAACCACCTCTTAACCTAGACGACCTCCCCCTTTTGGGGAGAGTCGACGAGAAGGGGCAGGAATATATTCCCACCCCCCTCAGACTTCGTCCTTAATCCTGCCCTGTACCCAGGGCTCCGATGCTCCTTTGACCACCCCGTCTCCGTCTCCCCCTAACCGGGGGGGCGGGGGGGGGGCGGCCTTGGGGCCCCGTCTCCGTCATCGTCGCTGTCGTTGGCAGGAGGATCAACCTCCCCCCTCGTGATCCTTTCGTTCGCCTCTTTCTGCGACATTACTTTGCCACAGAAGGAGACGAACGCCCTCCACTTGTTGTCAACCTCTCCCCCCTCGACAGTCGCGCGAATGACTGCCGGGAGAGAGAGATTTTCCCCTACCGCTGCCCGGAGGACACGGCGCTCCTCTGCCCACGTTGGACAACATTCCAGCGTGTGCTGCGCCGTGTCTTCCTCCTCCGGGCAATGATGGCAGCGTGTGGTGCGCTCCTTCCTGATCCACAGCAGGTAATCTCCGAAACATCCATGACCGGATATCACCTGCAATGTGTGGAACGTAGTACCGCGTTTCCTACGCTCCAACCACTCCTCCAGTACCGGTTGAACGGCTTCCCGCACTCTCTCACCCTGTAATCGCGGATCAAGAAGGCAATCCTTCCATTTTTGGGTGAGAGACCGCGAGATCTGGAGCCTCAGCTCTCCCTTCGCTCTCGCCGGGACTTCCCCCAGCCTGTCCCTGATCGCCTTTGTGCGTTCGTACATTTCCGCGTACGATGCGGCGATCAAGTGAACCGGGGGAATCCCAGCGATGATAGTCGCCCCCATGTAAGAGACGGTCCTATAGCATCTGGCGGCCCTAATAGCGATTACCTTTTGGGCCGCCTCCATCTGCTTTTTAAGGTAGGGAGTATTCCCCACCTTCTCCCACCATATCGGTGCTGCATAAAGCAAGACCGATTGGACCGCCGCCACGTAGAGGCGTCTCACGTGCCCGCTGGCCCCTCCTACGTTGGGCAAAAGCCTAGCTAAGGCGTTTGCCGCCTTTTTCGCCTTCTGGGCCGCACGGGCAACATGTTCGCCGAAGCTTCTCTGCTCGTCCAACCACATCCCGAGGTACTTCTGATAAGGAATGATCGGGATTCTTACCTCTTCGATTCGGAAGCTGAGCCCTTCCGGAGGAGGAACATGGCCCCGCTTTTTGTTGTAGAAAACGGTGACTTCCGTCTTCTGCGGGGCCACCTCCAGGCTCAGCCTCTTTATCGAGCGCACCACACTCGCAGCCGCCATCTCCGCCAGTTTGATGGTCTCCTGCCACCCCTCCCTGCTGACTCCCAGGTATATGTCGTCGGCATATCCCGAGAGCCAGCATCCCGTGGGGAGGAGTGCCCTGAGGACCAGGTCGTATCCGATGATCCAGAGCAGAGGCCCCAGGACTGATCCCTGAGGCACTCCGCATCCCATCAACCTGGTCCTCCGGACTCCGTTCCGGTCCGTGTATAATAATCCTCTCTCCCGGAAGTAATCCCGGACGACCTCCACTAGGTATGGGGAGATCCCAGCCCTCAATAGGGCCTCTCCCAATACCGGCCAGGGGAGGGAGTTGAACGCGTTTCTCACGTCATACGAGACGCCAATCACTACCCTTCCCCCCCTCAATTTCAGCCTCCGTGCGAGCCAAGACGCGCTTGATCGCGTCGATCGTCGATCTGCCCGCACGAAAGCCGAATTGGTCGTCCGAGAGACCACTTTTCCGGGAAATTTCCTGGACGAGGCGTTCGGCAATTATTCTTTCGAATATTTTGCCCGCCTCGTCCAGTAAGCACACGGGCCGGTAAGCCGACGGGGAATCCACAGGTTTTTCCGTCTTCGGCAGGAGCACCAGACTGGCTGTTTACCACCTTTTGGGGAACCGGCCGGCCTTGAAACACGCAGTGAACAATTTAGCGCATATCGCCGGCTAACCCCCCAGCGGCCAAGGTCCATATTCGGCCTGAAATCCCGTCAGGGCCAGAGGCTTTGCCCCTCTTGACCCTGCGGAGAGCCCTCGCGAGTTCTTCTTCCGTCACCCCCAGTTCGTCGTCTCATTCCCAGGTTGGTATTCTTGGGAACCGGACTTCCCCTCCGTCCCCGACCGGGAACAACGTTTCCACCACTCGGTCTATGAACCGGGGATCCATACTTTCCGTGAGTGGGGGCGCCCAAGGTCTCAACTTGTCCTTGACAAGCCTATATGGGCGCCCCCACGAATCTCCCTCCACACTCGCGAGGAGCTCTTTCCAGGCTTTCTTCTTGGCCGCGAATATCGCGCGGGAGAGGTCCTGACGGGAAGCACGCCAGGCCTCCCCCGCTTCTTTCTCACCCCTGGCTCCGCGCCTATTCGCTCGAGCCCTTTGCCAGACCCTCTTGGCGCGGACAGAGGAGCGTCGCAGATCTGCGATCTTCCCCGTCCACCAGTAAGCTGCACGTCGGGGGGGAAGACGCCGGACGCGGGGCATAGCCACGTTGCAGGCCCTTGTTACGATCGCGACCATACCTTCCGCCTCCGCGTCCACGTCCCCGTTTCCCCCGACATCGCCGTCCTCCTTCCCCCAAGTCAGTCCCAGGACCGCTGCATTCAGCAGATCCTGGTCTAACTTTTTGAGGGCCCATCTCCGTGTTCGCCTTTCCAGTTCGCGACGGCGGGCCAGCCATCCCGGAGGGGCAGCCCGGACCTCCATCTCTATATAAAGATGGTTAGAGAGGGTCTCTAGGTCCGTGGCTACCCTCCACCCACGTATCTCGCGTGCGGCAAGGGGGTTAGCCCACGATAGATCTACTATCGAGGCCCCCCGCCGGCGCACGCAGGTGTTTTTCCTCCCTGTGTTCAACAGACACAGACCGAGGCCCGCCGCTCATGCTTCCAAGGCGCGGCCCCTCCGATCGGTGGACGGGGAGCCCCACAGCGAAGACTTCGCGTTGAAATCCCCGGCCACCAAAATCCGACCAGGAAGACATCTGCGGGCGCACGTGTCAATCTCGTGCAGTGCCCGCTCAAACCTGGCCAGGTTCCAAATCGGAGGGGCGTACACTCCAATCACGGAGATGAGCCCCCATTGGATCGCCACAAACCCCGTCCCGGCCTCTAGCTTGCTGCACGGGGGGGGGGGGATTCAGGCGTCGTCCGCCACGTAATCGCGGCGAGGCTTCTTTTATTGCGTACCCAACATGGGTGGTCCGTTGGGACTCTATAGGGCTCCGCGATTATGCCCAGGCCACACCCGCGCTCCGCCATACTGTGGACAAATAAGTCCTGCGCAGCGCGGGCGTGGTTTAATTTGGCCTGTATTATCTTAAGAGACATTTAGTTTCTCTTTGTCGATCCCTCCATTCCCGTCTTCGAGGTTGACGCATCCGTTGCGTCCACCGTCACCTCCATTGCTTCGGTAGATGTTCCGGGTACCACCCTACCCATTTGCCGTTCCGTGATCTTTTCTTCCACGACGACCTCCATCTCCCCTACTGTCATCGTCTTCGAGTTTTTTGGCCGCGTCAGTGACCTACCCTCCACTTTTATGCCGGCAGTCGCCACCACAGATGTTACTTTGGGTCTTGTCTTCTTGCCTTTTTTCGTCTGTGGCTGCACTTTGTTTGGCTCCGCCGGCTTTTCTTCCACCCCTCCGGCGTTCCCGCTTTTGGTAGCACCCGTCTGGGACTGTCCTCCTCCTGCCTTCGGTGGGTTCTCGCCGCCTTTGCCCCTGCGACCACCAGGGCAGGCCTTGCCGCCTACCCTATGATCGCATTTAAGGCCCTTTCCGTCGCATACGGCACAGTGCGCCTGGGATACGCATTCGCGTGCCGCATGACCTATCCCGCCGCACCGGTAGCAAGCGCTGGTGCGGTCCGTCCTGCTCTGGCACGTGGTGTCGCTCTGGTGTGCCCGACCTCCTGGCACCTATAGCACTGGAGCGGGCGTTTTGCGAGCACCTCGACTTTTGTTCTCATTCACCCCAGCGCTACGCGGCCCTCCTTAGCCAGGATGTTAGCGCACCTCAGCGGACATTTGACCACCGCAGTGTGCCCTCCTCTTAGCCCTCCTCGTATAGGGCCCACCATGACGTCTTCAGGGGGAGAATTGCCGACGTTTGCGATAGCCCCTCTCAATTCCTCCGCCGTCACGGATAAGTCAAATTCCACTTATCTGGACCTCTGCTGTCATGGTGGGACGTCCCACCGTAACCCCCTCCTTGCTATTTAGAATCTCCCTCATCTTGGCTGCCAGGGCATCCCCTTTCGCGGCACTTCCTTGCCCCGACACCTCGATGTTGAGAGCCCCCGTTGCAGTTGTCCTGATATTCAGGGGCTTCTCAATTCCAATATCTTTTAATTGGATGCTCCTCCTAACCATGCCCATATATTCCGCGTAACTATCTTTGGGACATGTTAGTGTCACGGCCGAAGTTCTCGGTTCCTTCCGTGTCGCTACCTTCTTCTGCTGTTTCTGCTGCTGTTGCCGCTGAGAGGCAGGTGCGCTTTTCGTCTGCTTCTTTGCGGCAGCCTTTTCTCTTCTGCCTACCACCTGCGACCATTGGGTGTCTGCTTCGAAGCTTCGAAAAAGTAACAGTCCTAGTGTGTACGGTTACCGAGCGTAACGACGTAGTTGACGTCCACTTTCTCAGGCGGCGCGTCAGTATACGTCCGCTGGAACGGAATGATCCCGGTGGCCGCTCTCAGGTTTCTCTTTGATAATAGAATATATAGATATTCGAAAGACGATTAAACAGCGCATGAATATGAACGTGACTAAACTAATAACTATAATACATATATACATTATGGCAAGCGCCAAACATCATATATAATCTACATGGGTAAATGCTTCTTATATAATCCATATCTAAAAAAGAGATGTAAAATTTATTGTTGTCGCTTTTCCGCGATGCCGATTGGTTCTCTTGCTGCGCTTACTTTATTTGCAGCTGTCATTGTATATTTTGACAGTTGTATGTATCAAGGAGTTAATAGTGTAATAGTAATAGCATAATGTTAAAGCTAAATAGCGCGCGCAAAGCGCGCGTCTGTAGTGTCTATTTATATCTCGATACTCGCAACCCATTGCGTCGCGTAAAAGAGTCACGGTCGGTCTCGCTCCGCGTATACTTGGCGCGAGACACTACCGTGTCTCTTGATATAAATGATGTGAACTCATATATAATCCTGTCAAATTGTATATGAAACATTTATATATATTTAAATATATTTTAATCGCCTGTATAATTTATGACGTGACAAGTCGCGTCAATTCCCCGGACAGGCTCAGCTGAGGGGAATTCGGGAATGTTCTCCCGTGGCGGGGCGGGGAAGAGCCAGCATGTATTAATTAGTTCTTAAGTTATAGTTAGAAGAGATCGCCAGGGATGACCGGAGCCATCGTGTAACGGCCACAAGCTGCTTCGAGGGAGAATACGGGAGGACAAGGACACCGCCGGAGGACGGGCTGCCGGACGGGTCGCGCCCGTGCCCCCCCTGCCGACCACACCGCGCGCCCGAACATGAGATTCGACCCCGCACTCGGTTGCACTGGCCATTAAAGACCATTAAAGATCGAGGACTTCCCGGGGGATGCCCTGGCGCCCTAACAGGGGCAAGGGCAGCGTGAACGGCCCAAGAAGGGGGCCCACTCTTATGGCCGCCACCCCGAGGAACTGCCGGCGCAGTAGCTAAGGCCCGGCCAGCCTGGCTCACGCGGCGCCGAAGATAATCGTGGCCCGGACAGCCAGATTATTTTGAAGAGGCCGAGCCGAGGCGGAGGAAGTGCGCGCAGCGCCACACGAGAATAACGACGCTGGCTATAAGAAACGGCATCCGGATTGAAGGGCGCGCGGCTAGCAAGCTAAGGCGCAGGCGCGGGGAGCCGGCGCGGCCCCGGCGGGCCCGCCATTATTCACTGTCGTGCCACGCGGCGTAGGGAGCGCATCTCCGAGTCTCCCGGCCTGGACAACCCGGACGTTCGAGCGATCATCTCCATTGTAACGTCACCACCCTGGCGTCTTCTCGTTAATTTGGAGGAGTGCTCGAGGCGTTGGCCCCGGGATTGTAGCGGTCATCGCCTAATGAGAGGCGCCTGTCGCCGAGTGCCATTCGATCGGACGTTCCCCGGGTAGAGAGGATCGGTCGGGATCCGAGCCGGGGCCCCGCCAAGAGCACACCCTCCCGTAAGTAGAGATCGTAGGCCCTCCCCGGGATCCTCGCCGAGGCCGACAGTCGTGCGGCGAGAATATTCGCGTTGGGGAAACGCGTGTCCGGATTGCGATCGCGTCGTACGTGGCGTGAAGGGAATCGCGTCGAGGACATCGCGAGTAGTTGGAAGGGGCGGGAGTCGAGCGGTCAGGTAATTTGGAGGGCGCTCGGCCCCGTAATTGTAACGACACGGACTCGGGTCGTCGAGACCGGGAACTTTGGTGCTGGCGACAATCGTCGGGATCGGCGTGGCGCCGCGGAATCGCCGGGCTTCGTGGGAGGCGGGATTCGCGTGGTCGACCGCGGGATCGTCCGCGAGACGTGCCGGATTTCGTGTGGATGGAATCGTGAGGCCCGAGTGTCGTTGTCGATTCGTGAAACCGCGGTGCATCAGGGCCGCGTGGTTGTGTAAAATGCGTGTTTCCGCGTTGTGTTAAGTTGCGTTTATTATGAGGTACCGCATTACCTTACGTCGTGAAGTACTCGTTCCGCGTTGTGTTAAGTTGCGTTTATTATCGTTGTAAAGTATTCGAGCCGTTGCGTTTTGTTACCTCAGTCATGCGAACCGCGTTACCGTGCATGAACTGAGTCGAGTTACCTATTTGATCCGTGCGGAATCGTCGAGTTAGAGTCACGAGGAACATTTGTCAAGCGGCTGCGGGCCATTTACGTTGTTATTGCCGAATGGCGTTATCTTGAGGTGATCGTACGTTCGTCGGTGCACTAGCGTGAGTCCCGGCGTCCGCCCTTTTATCGGCGTTAATTATTAAGTATCGTATCGACGTTGTTCATTTGCTTTCCGTATATTCGTTACCTATCTATACCTGACTCATTATTATACATTCTCAAATAATTTTAAATATATTCTTTATTTTGTCCTATTATTTATGTGTGGTTAATTGCGTCGCCCTCTCTCCGAATTCCCTCCGGTTCAGAGCCACGTCCTGAGATATTGTGTCAGGAAATATTAAAGTATCGTGTTTGGTGGCGCGGTCGTCCGCGCTTGGCGCCCATATTTGTCTAGTGGAGTCGCGTCGGTGAGTATAATCCTTGATAGCCCTTCTCCGGATAGCGAGACCGGGGAAAAAAGCGTCGCAAATTATATATAATCTGTGACGTTGCAGTTTCGCTGCAACGTTGCAGCGCCCCGCCGCCGTTACAAGGCGTGGGTTTCGCGACTTTTTCACGCCTGAGGACGGTTCAATGAGTCATTACGAGATCTCCAGGGGCATATTATAATCGCGTTACGTATTCTGATCCTTTTATTTTATTATTTTGTATGCTGCGCGGCGCCTCACCGAGACGAGATGCGGGTTTCCTGCGGGAGAATGCGAAGGATGGAGTCGCCAGAGAAGATGGAGCCGAGGGAAGAATCGCCGAAGCGGATCGAAGCAATTAGCTCGCGGGCCGCCGAGAGCTGAGAAGCACGGGGGACACGCGCGCGGAGCGTGACGCAGCAGCGGGCGGACCCGCAGAAGCAGGGCCCCGGGACGCCGGGGCAGAATAAACTCACCTGCCCTCCTCACTATGCTGACCGGATTCCGGGATGGATGGTCACCATTCCCGGACCGAGAGGAAGGAACGCAGAGGCAGTCATGTCCCATCCGCTGCCGGGAAGGATCCCGGAAAATCACCGCGCAAACAAGGGACCATTGAAGCGCCCAGGGGCTCCAAGCTGCCGTGTACTAAACGCGGACGCCTAGTTTTAGCGCCATCTACAAAAGCGGGGGGAAACTCGTAGCCGGATCTTATGGCTTATTCTGTCCATAGGACGCGGAAACGCTTGCCGCGCGGCAAGAAGCGACGCGGTAGTCAATTAACGTGTCGCTTTTCCGTAAGAATCAAAAGTTTATATATATATATATATATATAATTCTTCCATAGCAGCTTATTATGCTAATTAAAAAGATAAACTATACATTCTATTCAGATTTGTCACATCTGTCCTATATTATTAATAACATAATATAATTTCTAGACCGATTAAGCAAATATAAATAGGATGTACAGTAGAAAAGAAAAAAGAGCATTACAAAGTAAATTTTATATTTAAATAATATTTATTCACAAGAAATATAAAAATAGATATATTAGAGACAATATAAAAATAGATATATTAACCCTTGGTTGTCACACCTCTTTTTTGAATATTTTTAAGAATTTTTTTAAACATTCAACAAGTGAATTTTTTATAATATATTGATCTACAATGTTTAAACTTTGTTTTTGGACAGCATGCAGCTGTTTGAAAATTGGGGTTTTTGATCTCGTGTGACAACCGAGGGTTAAAGACAATATATTTATGTAACAACATAAAACTAAAAAAAATATATACATTATTATTTATTAAAAGTCTTATGTGTATTATAGTATGCATATGCTAAATCATGCAATTTACTAGTTTGTGTTAGTGGAATCCTAAAGCCCTTTAAAATATTATTAATTGTTTTTATATTACGCGTTATACATCCTGGGATATATGTATTTAAAATATAATTTTGAATATGTTTGTATTCACAGTCTATACAACTTAAATTGTATAATTTAATGTTATTTTTTATATTTTTTAATATTCCTGTAATATAAAAATAATTATTAATAAAATAATCAGTTAAGGCAGTTATATTTTTTATATATTCTGCAATACTTTCTTTCTCATTTGATAAAATTGCACAGCAAGTTTCACAGCCTCTAACTGTTGATAAAATTTTATCAATAATATTATTTATTATATTTTCTATCACAGTATTATTAAATAGCTCTTGTATATTTTTGTCAGAAATAATATATTTATCATTAGCTTCTTGTATAGTATTGAAAGCAGGTATTGTGAGCATATCAATTAAATTCTGCATATCAGCTTGCTCACAATTACTTCCACGTAATGCATTTTGTGTACAAGAATTTAGCATTAAAGATCTATAATAATATCCAAAATTCGTACAAGTTGGGTTATTATTTCTTCCCCCATGCTAACGCATTTGGCTGAAAAAGTTTTCTAGTGGATCTTGATTGAACTCACGGGTAGCAAAGCTAAGAAAGCCTATTTCTTGTAAATATTTTGTTAATAATTTGAACCCACGCAATGTGTGTACAAAATTATTCAATACCTCAGGTTTGGATTTATTATGTGCCTTTTTTTTTGAAATTGCATATTTTGTAAAAATGTGATGGCTGAGTTCCATATATTATCATATGTAGAGTCATCTGTTGTGGTAAATGTCATAGTCTTATTATCTATACTTCTGTCTTTCATATTAATTCCACCATTTATACTATCAAATAACGTATTTAAAAATTTCAGAAAATTGGCAGTATTAATTGCATCGCGAGACAATTTACATGTTTTGCATTTGCTTTCCATTTCCTGTTTACTGTACAGTAACATTACTTTAGCGTACGTGTTAGAAAATACCTGGGTACAACAACGTACCTTTATTTTTTTTTATTTTCTCCGGTATTACATGGTAATCTTTAATTTTTTCTAGAAAACTATCACAGCCTCTACTTTTATCTATAATATAAGTTTGTATTATATCCGACCATTTAGCTACTCTCGACTCATTTTCTAATATATATTTGCAATCTTTGGTTAATAGGTTGTTTCGTATGCATTTAAGTAGGTGAGGAGGATCAAACAAAGGAATTATTTTCATATTCTCTATGATTATAATATCATTTGCTTTTTCTGCCTCTGTTTGTACTTGTCTTTTTGTGTCAAATATCATTGTTTTTATGGCTTTTACATTAGTGCTGCCTTGATCGCAAATTGATGCAATTATTATAAGGCCAGCATTGCGGCAACGTTTAGCTATTTCTTTATACATATAACAAATATTCTCCCATGAAGATGTGCCTTTGCAGAATGAATATGACACTGGTTGTTTCCACGGTCTTTGTCCATAAATACCTTTTATCATCCAAACCTGAGCATGGTCCGCAAACTGTGGAATTCTATTGATGCCAGTATCAACTACTCCTTCTATGATATCGCTTGATTTGTTATAATATAGTCCTGGGCTTACTTTCATTTCGCCAAATAATAAAATACAGTATTTTTCTCTATAATCAGTAAATTTTTCAACTTTTTGTCGCAAATTTTCGAAAACGCAATCTGATATACCGCAATTAATAAGAATGTTATGAATTAATTTTCTCAATGTCTCAGTACTGGGTAGACAAAAAATATTAGTTAAAAATCTATATAGTCTTGGACCTCTTCTTGCTAATGATAAAGCGAAGGCTTTATCCTCTATTGTGTACTGTCGTTTATATTTCCTTCTTTTTAAATTCTTAATATTAGACAAAAAAAAATGTTGCATAACTTTCGGCATTTCTGCGATAGCTGTGTTAAAACTGTTTACTGCTAATTTTTTCATTTTTTGAAGACGTTGTAATAAAATTTGTTTATTTTTTTGATTTCTTGCCATCTTCATCACAGATACAATCTTATTATATAGATGTTTATCGCGCAAGGAAAGGTTGGAAGTCCGAGTTACTTGAAATAAATGAAGAAGAGAACCTAAGACAAATAAATAAATAAAACTTGTTAAGTTAATCCACATGAAATGTTTCTTTATGTAGCGAAATACGAAATACATCATATTCAAAATGTAAAGAATTTTTTTCATTTTACCATTTGTAATTATTAAATGCAAATAATAACATATGATAAAACTAGTTTATTTCAATGTATTTTCCAAAATATTTAACATAATTTATCATTTTTTATGTCGCAATTCCATATGACGTCAGCGAGGAAAATTAATTCTAATTTACATATTTTATAATGTTTCCTGATTTTCAAGAGACACGGTAGTGTCTCGCGCCAAGTACGCGCGAAGCGAGACGCACCGTGACTCTTTTACGCGAACGCATGAGTTGCGAGTATCCAAGATTTTGAGATCTCAATAACGAGTGAACGGATCAATTTCTAAGTAGGTTCGATCGATAGCTTGGGGTTTGATTTATAAATAAGAGTTTTTTTTCCGTTACGTGCCCTACGAGCGAAGATATTGCGATGCAAAGTCCAAATGTGGAAAATTTTTTTTTAAGAAACGTCCACGTCGGACAAAAATGGCGGCTGGTGTGTCACTTTCCCATTTTTGACACGAGAGTGCATTCGTGCACTGTCGCAGTGCGTGACAGTGACAGTTTTTTACAACCTAGAAAAGGATAAGTGTAAGTGTGTGATAGTCGTAACCGTTGCCGCGTCGTGACAGATAGTGAAATATATATAAGTATTGACTGTAGAGAGCTGATGCCGATAGATCTTTAAGAAGGAAGGTGTATCTACAAAATCGTACAAACACGTACGTATATGCCGTCTTGTAAAAGTTGTCAAAATGTATGTTTACGCGAGCGTTACTTCTGTAGTAACTTACGATTCACTCGTTTACGCGGAGTAAATTATCATAAGTTACTACAAAATCCCGTTTACGCGAAGGAAAATTCTGTTTACGCGAAGGAATTATCGTAAGTTTACTACAGAAGTAACGCTCGCGTGTAAACGTAGTAAGTGAAATATATAAAGTATTAACCACAGAGAGATGTCGAGGAGATCTTTAAAAGAAGGAAGGTATATTCAAAATGGCACACGTACGTATATGCTGTCTTGTAAAAGTTGTCGAACTATGTTTACGCGAGTGAGTACATCTACAGTAACTTACAGTAATTCATATTAAGATACGTCGTCGTCTCTCAATCAGAGAAACGTAACCTTCACTACTTTCAACGGTGGCTCTTGATTTCCGATCATAATAGTTACTATAAAATCTCCCGTTTACGCGGAGGAATTATCGTATCGTAAGTTACTTTATACAGAAGTAACGTTTGCGTAAATAGGTTATAAAAATAACACGATGTTATATATGTGGTTTGCCGTGAATATATATATATATATATATGTAGGTCCAGAAGTATGTTCCGGGACTTTTATTTTTTACATCGGTATATTCCAGGACATTTGGCAGTTTCCAGGACTGTCCTGGAAAAAATTCATGTCCTACGGCACGTTTCGGGACAATTTTTTGAATCTGATTACATATATATGCGTTATATTCCAGGACTGTACATTTCAAAAAACGTAAACAGTCCCGGAACATACCTCTAGACCTACATATATATATATATATATGTAGGTCCAGAAGTATGTTCCGGGACTTTTATTTTTTACATCGGTATATTCCAGGACATTTGGCAGTTTCCAGGACTGTCCTGGAAAAAATTCATGTCCTACGGCACGTTTCGGGACAATTTTTTGAATCTGATTACATATATATGCGTTATATTCCAGGACTGTACATTTCAAAAAACGTAAACAGTCCCGGAACATACCTCTAGACCTACATATATATATATATATATATATATATATATATATATATATATATGACTAGATGACATTCAGAGAACTAGGCAGAAATCACACACACACACACACAATAATTATAATATATATATTATATATATATATATATATATATATATATATATATGTGTGTGTGTGTGTGTGTGTGTGTGTGTGATTTCTGCCTAGTGCTCTGAATGTCATCTAGTCATACATATCAAGAACTTTCGATGGGCTTCTTCAGAAGATAGGATATGAAGAAAATCCTAATGCATGATGACGATACCACAAAGATGCTAAGGCTAGATGCCACGAAATGTGCATGTATCGTCGATCACGCGGAGTGCAAGAGAAAATCCGCCGTTAAATTGAGCGAACATTCACGAATCCTGATACCCACAAGTAATTTCTTACAATCTTTTTATGATCCTGATTATCTCATAATTTGTATTTTTGTACGTGTATTTTATGCTTTGATAGAAGGAACGTGAAAAAGAGCAGGAAAAGGAAAGAGCACTAGCGGCGAAGCAGACAGAAAAGAACAAACAGAAGAGACAGATTCAAGCTTTGTCTTTTAATCTGGAAGAAGACGAAGATGAAGCTGAGATGTCTTCTGACGAAGACAATGCCGAAAAATCCCCGCAGTCAGAAAATGTGCAATCTGATGGCCCTGCGATTAAGAAGATTTAGAAAAATCCAGATGTAGATACATGTTTTTTGCCAGTAGGGAAAGGGACGAGGAGGAAAATAAACTTAGGGAAGAATTGAGACAAGAATGGGCTAGAAAGCAGAACGCGTTGAAGGAAGAAGAAATTGAGATCACATTCAGTTATTGGGATGGATCTGACCATCGTCGGAGTGTTATAATGAAGAAAGGTGAATGTCTCAGTGGTTTAGAGAACGTTTAAGTTATTAAAATACTCCAGTGTCACTTTTGGAGTAACATTGGCATGATATATAATGTTCTGCTGCATAAATTAAATTTTCACATACAGGTAATTCTATCTATTAGGTTCTTCAGAGATGTTTAGAAGTTCTGAGGCCCGAATTCAGCGAGCTTAAAACAGTAATGGCAGATCAGTTAATGTATGTCAAGGAGAATCTTATATTACCGCACCATTATACGTTTTACTGCAACTGTAACTGATTTTATTGTAACTAAGGTAAATATACCAAATGATAAAACTTATGAAGCAATATCACAATGTTGGCATGTTATTTTAATGTATGTAATATTGCGATTAGGCACGAGGAAAGAGCGGGCCTCTGTTCACATTTGACGTTCACGATGATATTCGTATTATGCACGATGCTTCTGTCAAAACCGAGGAATCACATGTCGGAAAAGTTTTACTTAGGTATTTATTATTAAAAGAATATTTTGCATAATTCTTTTTTATGTTATTTTTTTATTTTCTTATTAGATCATGGTACGAGAGGAACAAACACATTTTTCCAGCGAGTAGATGGGAACCTTTTGATCCAACGAAAAGTTACAAGTATACAGTGTCGGATAAAAATAGGAAGAAAGCTAAAATCTGATCTTAGATTCAACGAATTGTCCAATTTTGTTTAAAGGATTCAGATTTAAGGACTGTAAATATTATAACCAGATAAATAACTTTGTTTCATCGTACAATTGATTCATTATAAAACAGCTGATTATATATATATATATATATATATATATATATATATATATATATATAAGCTGATTATATAAATATATATAAGCTGATTATATATATGTCGTAGTCTTTTCGTTATATTCGTCATTTCATGAAATACCTAGGCACTTCCAGAAACGTCGACGTTTGGTGAAACTTATTCAAATTACTTAACGTGCCTAGGTAGTTCATGAAATGACCACTCGGCGCCGGCGCTTCGTGATAAATGCTCAAATACGTCATCTGACTAATTTCACACTTCGATGTTTCATGTAATGCCTGGCATATCGTAACACGTCCTTTACGATGAGCATCGTTTAAGATGAGTAACAGACACATATACTTATTCTACAAAAACAGGTTATTAATGAACAGACTTGATACACTTTAACGTGGATAGTATTTAATAGAATTTCTTGCCATTAACAAATTTTATAAGAATTTTTTAAATAATATTAAATTACATTCATAATAATAAAGTACAAATAATCATATTATTTCGTCAATTTTTTTAAATTAGCTAGATTTGAAAATTATTTATTAGCACATGGTCCACTTTTATGGCACCGTGAGTTGCATTGAAGCTTGGACTTAAAGCACAAACACCGGTTCGTTTGACATTGAGTCTTCGATGGCTGACACGAACATTTAACAAAACCTTGTCCTTTAAATAAAGATTGTGCAGCAACTGCTTCTCGGAGTGATATAAATGTATTTGAGTCGACCTGCTCAATTTTGAGAAATTTTGATGATGCTTTCTTGAGATCGCATTTATTAAACCAAGATTTTATTAAACCTGCAACCGTGCCAACTTGATAGACTTCATTTTTAAAGTCAGTAATTACCGCAACGATATTTTGTGGATCTCCTGGACTTCGATCAACTTTATCTACATTGACTAGTACACAATCACCAACAATTATATCTGGCAATATTTTTTTAGTTACGGTTAACATTTTTTCAGCTTGAGTTTTGATACCATTGTATGATTGGACTTGGTTACAATCGATATTTTTCGCTGAAATACACAAATGAATAAGAAAACTGTTAGTTCAGTAAGAGTTGTCCTAACCTCAAAAGTATTTAATATGCGTAATTTGATTTGATATTTACCTCTTTTAATTGAGCTGAAGTATATGGTCGTTTACCAGGTTGTTCCTCATAGTACTTATTGTATTTTTCGATAAATAATTCTTTACTCACTATATCTTCCATTTTAAATGTTTTTGATTGTTACGAAAATAATTAATTTTCTCGAGGCACGTGTTACGATATGCCAGGCATTACATGAAACATCGAAGTGTGAAATTAGTCAGATGACGTATTTGAGTATTTATCACGAAGCGCCTGCGCCGAGTGGTCATTTCATGAACTACCTAGGCACGTTAAGTAATTTGAATAAGTTTCACCAAACGTCGACGTTTCTGGAAGTGCCTAGGTATTTCATGAAATGACGAATATAACGAAAAGACTACGACATATATATATATATATATATATATATATATATATATTGTAGCTACATTGTATTTTTAAGGACTGTGATTTTAATTCATTCAGTTATGTGATAATATTTAATTTATTTACTCGATTATATAGCTCTACTAAATAGTTAAGTTTTCGCAAACATTTGGAGGGAAAATAAAAATACATGAATAGTTTAATGACTTGAATATAATAATTACAATATGAAAATACAAAACCATACTTTAATTCATTCCGATACAGAAACAGTATTAAAATATTAATCCATGATCAGATCCTCTAACAGAAATCTATTTACAACGATTAGATGTATCATCTCTTGTCATTTCTTGAAGATAACTGAACAAAAATAAATATATACAATTATATCGATTATAATCACGTATTATTCATAGATTTGATACAAGTTGGATCCATGTATGTAATATTTTTGGGAAAATGGTCCATTATAATAAACTTTTTCTCAGTCGATCTGTTCAAGCAGTCAAGGAATCCGAACCAATAAATAACTAGTCCAGACCCGAATCTGTTCCAGTAGTTTCCAGTTTCGCATCATTTTATATTCTTCATGTGTTTTTAATACATGAATTATTACTTATTTAAAAATTAATAATTAGTGGATAAGGAATAATCACATTGTCAGGTAAATTTTTTATTTTAAAAATAATTGATTTAATATAAATAATTTAATTATTGCAGATAAACATGATTTAAAAAACAGGTTAATATTATATATATGTATATATACGATATATATGTGTATTTATATCTACCTAACAGAGAATTTACAAGAATAACATTAAATATAATAAATAGGTATTTAATCAATAAATACATATTTAATAAATTTCAAAAATAGGAGACAATAGTTCTATATTATAACTATTATTACATTTAATGTTATAGCGATTCTCTATATAATACGAATATAAATACACATATATGTATATTTGTAAAAAGTAAAAGGTTATATATATATATATATATATATATATATATATATATATATATAAATTTAATAAAAATTTAATTTGTTGTTATTGTCAATTTGTGAATAATTAAAAAATAAAAAATGGAAATTTTTTGCCGATACTTGCTTATCACTACAAAACGCATGATATCAGTACAAAATTACCTTTTTCAAAAAAAGGTAAAAAAAGGCGCCAAGTACACGCGCAATGTATGTTGTAAATCTAAAAATCTTAAATGGTAGTAGCTTTATTTCTTTCTAACAAAATAATTCACAAAATTGCGTTACCTAACTCAACCCAAGTGATATGTATAGTAGCTTTATATTTTTCTCCCTAACAGAATAATTCACAAAATTGCGTTACCTAATTCAACCTAAGTGATACGTATTTCAAAAAAAAATGTGAAATTTTTAAATTGCGCCAATTGCAAAGAGAATATATATACTTTGAAAAATAATTGTTGTGCAACTACTTTTAAAAAATAAAACAAAATTGTGTTACCTAACTCAGCCCAAGTGGTATGTATCTTTGTATTCCTGAGAGTCTTTTTATCAACCCAAGTGGTAGTAGTTTTAATTCTCTTTGATAAAATTATAATATTACAAAGAATGATTTTAATCACAAAGAATTAAAGAGGTAACATAAAATAAAAATATTTAAATAAAATAAAATAAATAAATTTTTCTTGTAAAAAACTTGGCGCTGCTTTTTTAAGGTCAACCCAGACAAACTTGCATAGGTGCATAAGCATATGCATAAAGAGATGGATTGGTCTATTTCCTTTTGCACATATACATATAAACCAATTAATTTCTTATGTTTATGCGCTATGCAAATTTGTCTGGATAAGAGCCTCCGCACAAGACTCTCGTATGATAGCGTAGCGTAACGTAACGTGGATTAACGCACAAGAAACGTATCGGTTAGAGCCTCCGCAAAAAATTTTTCGTATGGTAACGTAACGTAGATCAACGTAGAAACGTATTGACGTATAAAGCGTCATCTACAATGGCAGCAGGAGTATACAGTAAGACGTAAGCAGTAAGTTATTGACTAATGGGATTTTTACAATTCAAGAATAATCGACTGTGATTGGTCAATAGAATAGTTTACTGCTTACGTCTTATTGCATACTCCTGCTGCCATTGTAGACGACGCTTAACGCCGTAACTGATACGTTTCTTGTGCGTTGACCCACGTTTCGTTACACTACGTTGCCATACGAAAGTCTTGTGCAAAGGTTCTAAACTTTAAAAAAGCAGCGCCAAGTTTTTTACAAGAAAAATTTATTTATTTTATTTTATTTAAATATTTTTATTTTATGTTACCTCTTTAATTCTTTGTGATTAAAATAATTCTTTGTAATATTATAATTTTATCAAAAAGAATTAAAACTACTACCACTTGGGTTGATAAAAAGACTCTCAGGAATACAAAGATACATACCACTTGGGCTGAGTTAGGTAACACAATTTTGTTTTATTTTTTAAAAATAGTTGCACAACAATTATTTTTCAAAGTATATATATTCTCTTTGCAATTGGCGCAATTTAAAAATTTCACATCTTTTTTTGAAATACGTATCACTTAGGTTGAATTAGGTAACGCAATTTTGTGAATTATTCTGTTAGGGAGAAAAATATAAAGCTACTATACATATCACTTGGGTTGAGTTAGGTAACGCAATTTTGTGAATTATTTTGTTAGAAAGAAATAAAGCTACTACCATTTAAGATTTTTAGATTTACAACATACATTGCGCGTGTACTTGGCGCCTTTTTTTACCTTTTTTTGAAAAAGGTAATTTTGTACTGTATATTGTACAATACTATTTAATACTATATTAATATAATACTATTTTATACTATTTAATATAATACTAAATTTAATACTAAATATAATACTATTTAATATAATATTAATATAATACTATTTTATACTATTTAACCTTCTCGGTACTAGTATCGACTTTAGTCAATACTCATTACAATATGTATTAATAAAGTAATATTTTTTTAAACGCTTACCTAAGCTTAAAAGTATTTATATATTTATATTTTAAGTTTATTTCTAACATTAAGAAACAGCATTGTTCTATCAAAAACGATTATAAAATACATGATTTCTTATAGGAGTATATATTATAACTAACGGGATTATATCTATTGTAAAGTATCAATGATAAAAATCTTTTTAAATTTTTTATGGACAATTACATACATATTCTATCAATACATACCTTTCTTCGTTTTAGCTGCAATAGTATTTTTAACATGTGATGTTCGCTTTTGTATATGAAATGATGTCGAGTGCTCTGCTTGTACAAGATCGACTGTATAGGCCAGTCATATTAGACATCGAACCTTCCAATTACTCTTTTCAGGTTGCAACCACCATGAATCGCTTTGATTTAAGGTGCTGTAAGTGGGATTGATTTTGCTTCGCAATGCGCATGCGCATTAAAAAGTTATTAACAATATTATCGACAAAAAACGCGATTTTTTTTATTTTTTCTCAAATATCTCGAAAACTAAGCAAGATAGGGTAACTAACTATACGTACCTTTTTTGTAGAGCGTAAAATTATCTACAATAATGATCTGAACAACATTTATCGTCAAGTCAGTCGTTTAGCTTGCACGCGCCGTCAAAGTCCGAGACTCGGATCTCGAAAACCCTCGATTTCATCGTTTTTTTAATATTGCGTCGGTGATTTTTTTCAGTCATTTAAAATAGAATTAAAAATTCCCAAAAAATCACACATCATCTGAGAACTACAAAGAATACTTTTCAGGGTGTAACCGATTTTTTAGACCCTTTTTCTTTAGTTTGTAGCTATGTAAGCAAAAAATTTTGATTTTTTGGACTACTCTTAGTTTTTCGCTGTTTTCAGACCTTAGAATTTATTTGAGACGAATTTTATCGTATGCATCTTGTTGTGGACGAAATTTGCAACAAAAAAGGACCCTTGTATTTTCTTCGTACGACGAACGCTGATTTTTTTATTGACGTGCAAAGTTATCTAATATTGCGCATAGGTCGGATAACGCTTGTTTTACACTAAAATAATTATTTTTATAAAATTTACGTAATTTTTCGCATTATTATTGAACCATATTGCAAAGCCGTTTTCAACACATTCTCTCATGTTTACTTATTTATTAACAAATTGTTTATTTAAAAATTATTATAAACAATTAAAAAACATGTTATAATCGTTGTACTCGTTGTCTCATATCAACTCAAAAAATTTTTTAAAAAATTTATTCATATTATTTATAACATTTATTCAAACATACAGACAGTGCATCTTTTGACTATTTTCCACACCACCTCTGAGGTAAAGTCAATGGTGCGTTTTTTTTCTGTGGTTTCCCCAGTAGGCCTAATCCACAAGCATTGAAAATATGTTTTTTTGATGTGATAATCATTTGGATATTCCTTGGATACTAAAACTATCCAACACGCAGATGTTGATGAAAATTAACATCCGCGTCTTGAATAATTATTTCAATTCTCAGTATCCATAGGCTCAGCTTGCATTACGATATCTTCTATGTCACTTTCGTCCTTTTCTGCCTCGTTTTGCTCAGCTTCTTGATCTTGGTGTCCGGGGAAGATCTCAAATTCTTCGTAGTTAGGATCATCTATTTTGTCCACTTCATCGTTTCCAAGGTCAATTGCCATTCGATTCGTGCAAGACATTCCTTGACAAGACAAACAGATTTGGGAGCATTGTAAGCCGAGTCGTCGACAGCCACATGCCTTCCCACAAGACCCTGTGCATTTACACGAGATATTTCTTAGTAATGATTCTGGAGCGGGCTTTGATTTTGTCATTACTGGCATCAACGTAGAATTTTATATTTCCATCCCCAATCCAGAATTGAAAATTCATTGTCGCCGAGCCACTCTTGCACTTGAAAATATACTCTACGGAAATGTTGTGAAGCTGCTGCCAGTGTCGGTGGCAGCTGAGCAAGACGAACCTCCAGCTTAGCTCGAGCAACTGATGTTTGGAAACGCTTGAAACGATAATTATCAAGATGGGTATCTTCAATTGATGCTCCATATAATGCCAACATCAGACGTTCTCCTGCATCATCGATAGATTGTCCTGAAGCCTCAAAATCGTAAAAAACTCGTATATCTTTTAGTAAATTTGGTTTTTTTTTTTAGGAGATGGAAAATGCTATTTTTTCCTCGTTGGAAAATTGCGCTCGTGGTGTCACAGCCAGTAAAAGCATGAGCAAAAACAATTATCTCTTTCTTTGCTGCGTTTCCTTCTGATGAATACACGACATCTATTGTTTTTCCTCGCCCTTGTTTGAAAAAATGTATATTTCGATCCACAGGTGTTAATCCAATCATGAGAACGGCAAGGTCGACATCTTCACCCACGATTACGACTTTATTATGCTGGATACTCTCGGCAATAGCTGTGGTGACAATTAAACGATCAGCATCATGATCTGCTTGCTTGACGGCAATGCCAGCGGTTTCAAGGTGTTTCGAGAGATATTTGATCAGTCTACTTTTGTTCTTGTCATTGCTCAGAAATTTTGCTTGATTCATGGTTGCCACCATATCCTCTGTGAATGTCACATCAGCTCCAAAGTTTTTGTTCGTTCGTCTCATCCTCTCATAATTTTTTGCACCTAAGGAATCGTCTCCATATCCATCAAAAACCACAATGCAATTGAAACCATAATGCTTCCGAATGTAAGCCTCATAGGTTTTGAATATGTCAGTATACGTATTCCCCAGCGACCATACTACTCGATGCAATAAAAATCCACCATCAATAATTACTCTGCTTCCAGTCAAAGTGAATTGATCGGCTGCCATTGGTGTTAACGATTTATATAAATCGGATTTCTTCGATTTTCTCATAAAGCCTTGATCATCGAATAAGGATAACGGAAAAGGTGCCAATTCGTAGCGAAATGCATCACGTGTCGCTTCCTCATTGCCACTCAACAATACAACTATTCGTTGGAAAAGTAAGGTCGTATTGACAGTGACAACTTCTCCATGGATTTCTACACCTCGTTTCACAATAGCTAAAGTCTGGACTCGGTTTGAACGTTTCAATTTTAAATCTGACAGACTAATCCCTACCATCGACTTTATTGCAGTTGTTCCTATTTCAAATGCTTTGTCGCAATTAATTTTGGGCCCTCCAACCAAACCAGTGGATATCGATCTCAGTTCATCGCATATGGGGAATGGATCATGTAGTTCCAGCCATTCTATCAGGCGCGAGCAATCTTCCACGTCTCTTTTGATGCGACTCGATCGCAAATCGACGTGTTGTTCACCTGTGGTCGATCTCACTCCGGAAAACGTCTCTATTTGGTCAATAACCTCATAGGCTGTCGGCATAGCAAGGATCCATCTGGCTAGAACGCTGTCGGATATTCCACGTCCATGTGTAACTCCTCCTTCAGACTTCAAAAGGCGCATAATCGTCTGCTCTATAGTCATATCCGTCCAATTTCCCGAAGTCATTTTGTCGGATCTTCGGATAGTAAAATAACTACTTTCCGTGAATTTTTGGTATTCGTTTACTGTCATGACTTGTTCGAGATTTGACATGTCCTGGAGGTATAACTGGGCGGATTTAGCGTATGCCAAATGACCTGATGCGTGGAAAATAGGCAGCATTTCACGAATACACCGCAAGTGCAAATGCCAGTTTCCTAAACGCTCCGCCTCAATGTATAACTTGATGACATTTATGCAGTCCATATACTGCATCCAAAGTTGCGCTGTGCGTCCTCTTTCCTCACTACATCCATTTCATCCTTCAATCGGATTGCTAAGTCAAATAAACGTGTATCATTTTTTATAGTTTCTGCCGTTGGTGGCTCAGCGTCACAGTTACTGAAGAATTCGATGACATATTCACGAACGCTTTCATCGATGTTTGTCATACCTCGGACAATCATAGTGCCTAATGCTTGGTATGTTAGCAAATGAGCTCTCAGGGCACGCGCGAAAGCGTGTCCTGAGAGCATTTTTTCAACAGAAACGGATGCATACACCGTGGACCATAATTCGCTCAGTCCGCTGGCTTCCATTATGGTTCCCAGTCCTCCAAGGTAAGACATAAGCAAATGAAATCCTCCCAATCTAACGACAACATTTGCTAATTTTTCATCTCTCTCAGCGATGATTTCTCTGGCTTTAATGTAGAGTGGCTGATCAAAAGTGACAAAGCAAGTTTTTTGCCTTCTTTTTTGACATTCTGAAGCTGCATAAAACAGCACTGTATTAATGGCATCCTTGCTTGATGGAGGAAGATTGACAAACGGCAAACACAAAACACGAGAGACATCGTACTCTATGTTTGTCGCAATAGCCTCGATATAGCCTTTCCAACTAGGGAGATTATCTACTCCAAAAGATTTTGCAATTACGTGGAGCGCATACGTAAGAGGAAGGTGCTCAGGTTCTTGTAAACCATCTTGTTCCAGTTCTTTAAAGATAAGATTTTTCAATCCAGATCCACTATTATTTCCATAATGTTTAATCTTAATTTTTGCTTGCGATGCCAAAATTGCAGCAGATGGCATGGCTTTCAATTTTTCAATCCGTCCTTGTATTTCTAAGCTATCCTTTGGAGTAACACAACAAATGCCACCCATGCTGTGGAATGTATTGAGGCCATCTAATGTACAAACATTGTGGTCAGCGTTGTCAAAAACATATTGACTAAATGCATGCTCTTTAATCAGTACTTCAGAATTTACAACTGCAGAGGCTTCAAAGAGCGTTACATTGTTATATGATGCACACAGTCCTAAATTGGAAAGAGTATCGATCAATAATTTTGAGCCAAATTTACGATGCAAGAAAACACCAACGCCAATTTGAATCGATGACAGAAACGACCTGGGCCTTGTCACAGAAATGATAGCATGTGCTATGCTGTCCTTTTTCCTTTCCAAGCTTTCCTCGTTGCCTCTTTTTCCTTTCAGCATAACTTCACTTAAAAATAATTGCAAAGATTCCGGAACATCGTCCACTGCGTTGTCAAGAAATTGGTGAGGAGATGGATATGATCTTGTATCATAGAATTGTTTCCTTATGTCGTCTCTGACAATTGCAGCTGCTGCCCTAACAATTCGTAAGCGCTCTCCTTGTTCAGTTTTCTCCTTGTTGGTGTACCAAGAATCGATTAAAGCATCATAGTCATTACCACGAAAGCATATAAGTGTCGGTCTGCCATTTTTCTCATGAATCATTATCTTTTCTCCATATCTTTTCAGTAATTTCGATTTCAATGTCTCTGGTTTAGGCTTGTACTCCTTCATTTCATCCAGTAATTCGGTCAATGTGAATTGATATTCATCATTTTCTTCGATGTAATGGCAAACGTTTTCAAAAGCAGTCTCTAAGTCAGTTATTGGTGGCTTTCGTGCAGAATTCCCCGTAGGAATGTGCGAGAAGCGTATATTACAGTTAGTATGGTACCGACCACCAACTTCTTTTAATGAATGTACTCCTTCAATTCTACTGAGTACATCATGGGCCCATTGGTCATTTCGTTTTCGTGCGGTCTCTTGAATTCTCAGCTGAATGCTGTCGGCCGAAACAAGTCGTCTCGTTCTATCGTCTTTACATCTATAGTCTCTACATTGTTTGTCGCAAAAGAAACAGTTCGATTCAAAATTAAATTTTTTAGGACTGCTCGATCGTCGAGATGGTCCAGCTTGAGAATATCGCGTCGGATTTTTCTCGATACGAAGAGTTCTCAATTCCGAACTGTATGATTTCCGACACTTGTCATGAATGCGGATTTCGTCTAAATTCTGCAAAACCAACCACTTATTGTCTTTACGCCTCTTACTATTCGTTATAAAGGTGTTGATTGCTCGACGTTTTGCTGTAACTACAGTTTCTTTTAACAGGCTCTCATTGCAAATAAAACACTCGTTAGACATGTTTGTCTTCATAAGTTAACTTTCTTCGCAATTAATACAACTTTTTAAATTCACAAATATACAAACTGCTCACGATTAATACAATGCAATGCTCAGAAACGTGGACTGTTCACTCGAAACGTTATACATTGACAGGCAACATTGACAGTCTTTCATTTAGATGATTTTCAACTTTTCGGATTTAAATATACATTTTTTCAAACATGGGCGAGGAAAAAACGCTATATATCGTGTGTTCATCAGAAGGAAACGCAGCAAGGAAAGAGAAAATTCCTTTCGCTCATGCTTTTACTGGCTGTGACACCATGAGCGCAATTTTCCAACAAGGGAAAAATGGCATATTTTTTTACGATGGAAAAATAGCATTTTCCATTTTCCTTAAAACCCCCCCCCCCCCCCCCGAATTTACTGAAAAACGTACGACTTTTTGACGATCTTGAGGCAAATGTTAATATTCATCAACATCTGCGTGTTGGATAATTTTAGTATCCAAGGAATGTCAAAATAATTATCACATAGAAAGGACATATATTCAATGCTTGTGGATTAGGCCTACTGGGAAAACCACAAAAAACGCACCATTGGCTCAGAGATGGTGCGAAAAATAGTCAAAAGATGCACTGTATGTTTGAATAAATGTTATAAATAACATGAATAAATTTTTTAAAAACATTTTTTAAGTTGAAATAAGACGACGAGTACAACGAATATAATATGTTTTTCTAATTGTTTATAATAATTTTTAAATAAACAATTTATTAATAAATAAGTAAACATGAGAGAATGTGTTGAAAACAGCTTTGCAATATGGTTTAATAATAATGCGAAAAATTACGTAAATTTTAATAAAAAATAATTATTTTAGTGTAAAACAAGCGTTATCTGACCTGTACGCAATATTGGATAACTTTGCGCGTCAATAAAAAAATCAGCGTTCGTCGTACGAAAAAAATACAAGGGTCCTTTTTTGTTGCAAATTTCGTCCACAACAAGATGCATACGATAAAATTCGTCTCAAATAAATTCTAAGGTCTGAAAACAGCGAAAAACTAAGAGTAGTCCAAAAAATCAAAATTTTTTGCTTACATAGCTACAAACTAAAGAAAAAAGGTCTAAAAAATCGGTTACACCCTGAAAAGTATTCTTTGTAGTTCTCAGATGATGTGTGATTTTTTTGGAATTTTTAATTCCATTTTAAATGACTGAAAAAAATCACCGACGCAATATCAAAAAAACGATGAAATCGAGGGTTTTCGAGATCCGAGTCTCGGACTTTGACGGCGCGTGCAAGCTAAACGACTGACTTGACAATAAATGTTGTTCAGATCATTATTGTAGATAATTTTACGCTCTACAAAAAAGGTACGTATAGTTAGTTACCCTATCTTGCTTAGTTTTCGAGATATTTGAGAAAAAATAAAAAAAATCGCGTTTTTTGTTGATAATATTGTTAATAACTTTTTAATGCGCATGCGCATTGCGAAGCAAAATTACTCCCACTTACAGCACCTTAAATCAAAGCGATTCATGGTGGTTGCAACCTGAAAAGAGTAATTGGAAGGTTACCCCCCTAAATTAGTCTAATATGACTGGCCTATGTACTAGTAGTTGCATATTCGATAGATGCTTTATCTAAAAGTAAACAAAAGAAAGTTATAAATAAAAGATTAATAATAAATTTGTTTCAAAATATATCTTAACTATTGATTAGTATGTATAATTAAAACACTTATTTAATATGTATAATAAAATACTGTATATTAAAATTGATATTATAATGAGTATACCTATTTGTTCCACTACTTTGGTCTGTGCAATTTTGGTAATAGTATCAGATTCTAAAGAATCAATATCGTCTATAACGATAAAAATATCTTGAGTTATATAAAATACTAAACATATGTTTAATTTGGCATTCTATTTATCAATTCTATAATCATACCTGGTGATTTTCTCATATGATGTGCTGATGATACATTTGGCAAATCTATATCGTTCTGTACAATGTCGTTACAGTGTGAAGCTTCAATAGTATCTAAATATAATAAAAAGATATTTCTCATAGGTATATGTATGTCAATATAAACTTTTATATACAAATATATGTTTTATAAGTAATTTAAGTATACATACGTGGTAAATTTAAAGTTGGTATAGCTGTCTTACTAAGACCCTTACACAACTTAAAACGATCCTCGAAGTGAGCATCACATAAAACCCTTTCTATGAGTTTTTCTGAACTTAATTGTAATAAATCGATATTACCAGATGCACTTATCCACTTAGTGCATCGTTCTGTACACTTTGGAAAACGAAATTTTTTTCCCGAATTAAAGATGCACCCTTTTACCTCGCACTTTTTATGTGACATACTTCCTAAAAAAATCAGTGTTTAATAAATAATATGTTTAAATACATGAGCATCTTATATAAGATATTATAAACTAAAAACTAACTGAAATTATGAACTAACGTTGCAATTAAATTAATAAACATGCACACTGTAATATGAAACATCAAACAGGTACCTGTCGAATATTCAAAGTTATCACGTTCAAAGTCACATTCAAAGTCACAATTATACTTTGATGTACTAGGGCCGTTGCTCATCAATGTGATGTATATGTATGTGGTAGTAGCCTACCTAACGCCATCTACAAATCCGGGGGAAAGCTTTTAGCGAATCATGGGATCCAGTTCGTGTACGTTAGCTTGGACCCCTTGGAAGCGCCCTGCGAAAACCGTAGTTAATGGCCCTGTGCAAGGATACACCGCGACTGACCGCGAGCCTGCGAGCTCAGTCCTCATTGGTCCGTGCGATAGCGTCGCGGGGCTACGTACGCCCGGGGTGGGGCACGCTATCGATTCCGCCATCGGGCGAAAATTCGGGAGCACTCTTGGATCGTCCTCAATAGCCGACACAACGAGAAAATTTAGTCGTGGTATATTGTACTTCGTACTTGAGTTTTTCGTATTTCGGAGCTTCATAGAACTCCTGGCGGCTACTCCTTTCGACCCTTGGGACGACGCACAGTGGGCGGAAAGTGCCTCTTTTTGGACAAAAATCTGCTGACAATTCAAATCTTCATCGATTTTAATGAATTTTTTTTTAAAATACTCGGGGAATCATCCACTATAATGTGTCACTGCTACAAATGCAAAATGATGCGATCTAACCTCACAAGAATTCATCGAGTTCCCTTCAAAATTGGAGACACTTAACGTCGAAATGCCTAAACCCTTAAAACCTCAACTTTTATACCCTAAACCTTTAAACCTTAAACTTTTAACCCTTAAAAACGTAACAAAGGTTATATTTTGTTGTCGGCATTAGCATTACCCAATATGCTAATGCCACGTGGAGGTTGCTCGATCAGTCTTTGCACATCATTTAGCCCTAAAAGGGCCGATTTTAGATTTATGTTTATTTTTTTGTTTTTGAAATATTTTTTTATTTTTAGATTTATAATTTTTTTTAATTTTTATTTTTTATTTTTTTTACTTTTTTAAATTTTTTTTAGCGTGAGTGTGTGTTGTGCGTATGCGTATGTATAGGTATGTGTGTGACAGTGTATGTAAATTTATATGTAAGTAGCTGTGTATTTTAAGTTTTCTCGGTAGGTACACTGTTGGAAAATTTGTGTTAAATATAACATAAATCACATGTCCAAAACGGTCCACTCAAATTTTTGTGAGATTGTAAGATAAAATCAACATTCTTTCTGTAAATTTTTATTCCTACTTCTTTTATAGAGTAAAATCAACATTCTTTTTCTATAAATTTTAACACATTTAATAAATACGTTCAAATTGTGTTACTTTAACATATTTTTTAAGTTATTTTAATTATTTTACATTTTGAATTTGTAAAATTCAATTAACATAGCAGGCATATGTTAAATCTACACACGTATGTGTTGATTATTTTACACAAAAATTTTAACAAGGACTTTTTTTTAACACACAGGACCTCTGTTTTCAACAGTATAAGCGCGTTTTCATATTCTTCTTCTGATTTAATCGTTCTTTAAAAGCAGCTCCTCAGCTTCTCTTGACAGCGCTTTCTTTATTCTGTCCTCTTTTATTCTTAGAGAACTAATGAGTGGATCGGATGAGAGTAACATTTGATGCATAATGTCTTCATTGGTAAGTTTCCGTTCACACATTCGACTGTTATCTGCTCGAGCTTTCCTAAAAATTTTATTGTTTGCCTCTTGTGGTTCCTCTGACAACCAACCAATCGGCAATTTAAGTGAATCGATAATCTTGCTCCCGTGAAGTAGAACCTTGTGAACGGATGGGGGTAGCTTGTACCATGGGTAAAGTTCAACACACAGCTCAGCAGTCCTCGAACAATAATTTTCAAATTTTCTGCAATCTATCATGTTACCACATGTAAGCACTTGTAGAATATTGTGTAGTCTTCCTCCTTTGTTCTTGCGGACCCCTTTTAGAAAAAGATTCGAAGAAGGCAAGAAAGACACTCATCCAAAAATCTTTGAAAAAGCTTTCAATCACAGTGGACGTTGTTAAGCAGGGAGCTGGAACAACAAACACGGGGAATGTTGCTCGCTCTTTCTTTGCACAAGCTGAATCTGTTGCTGCAGCTACTGGACTAAGTGAAGTTCTAATCAAAAGACTACACAATATTCTACAAGTGCTTACATGTGGTAACATGGTAGATTGCAGAAAATTTGAAAATTATTGTTCGAGGACTGCTGAGCTGTGTGTTGAACTTTACCCATGGTACAAGCTACCCCCATCCGTTCACAAGGTTCTACTTCACGGGAGCAAGATTATCGAGTCACTTAAATTGCCGATTGGTTGGTTGTCAGAGGAACCACAAGAGGCAAACAATAAAATTTTTAGGAAAGCTCGAGCAGATAACAGTCGAATGTGTGAACGGAAACTTACCAATGAAGACATTATGCATCAAATGTTACTCTCATCCGATCCACTCATTAGTTCCCTAAGAATAAAAGAGGACAGAATAAAGAAAGCGCTGTCAAGAGAAGCTGAGGAGCTGCTTTTAAAGAACGATTAAATCAGAAGAAGAATATGAAAACGCGCTTATACTGTTGAAAACAGAGGTCCTGTGTGTTAAAAAAAAGTCCTTGTTAAAATTTTTGTGTAAAATAATCAACACATATGTGTGTAGATTTAACATATGCCTGCTATGTTAATTGAATTTTACAAATTCAAAATGTAAAATAATTAAAATAACTTAAAAAATATGTTAAAGTAACACAATTTGAACGTATTTATTAAATGTGTTAAAATTTATAGAAAAAGAATGTTGATTTTACTCTATAAAAGAAGTAGGAATAAAAATTTACAGAAAGAGTGTTGATTTTATCTTACAATCTCACAAAAATTTGAGTGGACCGTTTTGGACATGTGATTTATGTTATATTTAACACAAATTTTCCAACAGTGTACCTACCGAGAAAACTTAAAATACACAGCTACTTACATATAAATTTACATACACTGTCACACACATACCTATACATACGCATACGCACAACACACACTCACGCTAAAAAAAATTTAAAAAAGTAAAAAAAATAAAAATTAAAAATTAAAAAAAATTATAAATCTAAAAATAAAAAAATATTTCAAAAACAAAAAAATAAACATAAATCTAAAATCGGCCCTTTTAGGGCTAAATGATGTGCAAAGACTGATCGAGCAACCTCCACGTGGCATTAGCATATTGGGTAATGCTAATGCCGACAACAAAATATAACCTTTGTTACGTTTTTAAGGGTTAAAAGTTTAAGGTTTAAAGGTTTAGGGTATAAAAGTTGAGGTTTTAAGGGTTTAGGCATTTCGACGTTAAGTGTCTCCAATTTTGAAGGGAACTCGATGAATTCTTGTGAGGTTAGATCGCATCATTTTGCATTTGTAGCAGTGACACATTATAGTGGATGATTCCCCGAGTATTTAAAAAAAAAAATTCATTAAAATCGATGAAGATTTGAATTGTCAGCAGATTTTTGTCCAAAAAGAGGCACTTTCCGCCCACTGTGCGACGGCGAGGACTCTCGGGAGAGAGCTGACTTACGGTGAGGTTGCCTCGCGTAATATTCTCGATGTAAGCCACGACACCGCTCTCCGGGGCGCGCTCTCGCTCGGGAATAATCTCGATAATTAGCGTATTTGCCGACAAGGCGTACTTAGCGATCGAGAGCGAAAGCGAGGGGCACCGGAATGGTTTCGTGGCCGTGGGATCACGACCAAAATTTACAAGCTCCTGGAGATTGTGATAGGCGCGTTAATAAAGATTTTCGATATCGCGAATACGCCATTTCCCGCGACCTTCGCGTTCACGACCGCACGTTTCGTGGTACGTAGTAATTCGCCCGGTCGGAACTTAGATTCCACACGCAATATGAATTACGTTAGAATGTTAATCGCGTCGGTTTAATTGCGATGTTACTCGCGTTGACGTCTTACTCGCGTCAGAATATTACTCGCGTTCAATCATCGGCGTTAGGATAGCATTTGCGCTGGAATGTCGTTCGCGTCGACACATTAATTGCGTGAGAGTGTTGTTCGTGTCGACTGAGTTCTTCTGTAGAGTATTATTTGCGTTCTGCCGAGTATTCGCCCCGAATAATTGCGTTCAGATTACTTGCGTCGGAATCTTATCCGTGTTCGGCTTTTTGCGCTAAAAAATTATTCGCGTGCGGAAGTTCCTTGCGTCAGGGCACTATTCACGTTATTAATCGCGGTAGGATACTGATCGCGTCGTCGGATAATTTACGTTAGGCTACTACTCGCGTTAGGAAAATACTTGCGTTTAAATATCACTTGCGTTTAGGCATTATTTGCGTTACTCCCTTATTGCGTTCCCTTTATTACTCGCGGTACCCCGTATTTCGCGTTAGTTATAGTGTTCCGTGTCGTGCCGAATGCCTCGGCGCACTCTTGTTGCGCTTGATCTTAATTACCTGCGTTAGATTAAGATAAATTGGCGACAGAATTCCTGCACGGCTTTAGACGTTGCGTTTCCGCGCTTCGAGCGTGACGCATCTCCACCTCGCAATATTTCATGTTTGGTTTCACTCTTTAGTGACTCAATTATCTCACGTTTACTCCGATGATTTCGCGTTCGGCCGTATCTTCTGCCGATATTCTCTATTATTTGTCAGTTTCATTTTTTATTATTATTTGCCTGATTACCATGACTTAGTAATGTTCGAAAGTTTATTTTCTGTTATTATTGGCTGATTTAGCTCATCTGAAAGCTAGTATACAATAAATGTTATCATTCAGTCATTAACCGCTTGAGTTCGTAATTTACGTGTCACCCCCCTGAGTATTGCGCTGCCCTTCATCAACCCCGCCCATAGTGGAGCTAGCCAATTCCTCGCACACCGAAATTTCTTCGTATTGCGTCCCTTTCTTTGGTTTCTCGCGATTTCGCGGACGCTAATTTACACGTCTGGCGCCCAATGCAAAAATTCGGTTAGTTGAGTGTCGGAGGTGCAAGAGAATCGTCGGAGAGGCCTATCATCTTTCTCTTCTTCCTCTTTTTGATTCGTCACACGCCCCGGACCGCTCCGGGAGTGAAAAAGTCGTGACAAATCATATATAATATCATATATCATATACGAAAATTTTGCTTTTTATATATAACGCTACATGAAATTATATATAATCATGTATGTATGTATGTATGTATGAGTTTATTGTATATCTCCGCAGGGTTTACAAGGCGTTTTTGTGAGGAACGATCCCAAACCTCTTACAAATACCAATCCCCTTATACCCGACCTGGCCGCGTGCGACCCTTTACATCCTGGTACCCCCTACCCGTTCAGACTCTGCCGCTCTTTTTCCTCCTCCTGGCCGTTTCTTCCGTTAGACTTCCGTTGGGACCCTCTTTCCGTGCTCCAAATCCTCCGGTTTCCTCTCCGCTCCCGCTTCTCATCCTGGTACCCTCCACCCTTTCGGACCTTGCCTCTCCTTTTCCTCCTCCTGGCCGCTTCTTCCGTTAGACTTCCGTTTGGACCCTCTTTCCGTGCTTCAACTCCTCAGCTTTCCACCTCCTCACCGCTCCCTCTGTAACACAGGGATAACCTTTCTTTCCCCTTCGCCTTCCTCTCCTTTCCCCCCTTCTTCGACCCTCGGCTCCCCTTCCCTTACTTCTCCTCCCGTTTCCCCTCCTCCTCGTTCCATACAATCTCCTTTCCTTCCACCCAAATTCTATTGACTCTCTGCTTTTTGGATTCCGTCTTGAGACACCGTTTGAGCCAGACGTGTTAGTATATTCTCTTCGGGCGGAATCTATCCGATTATCTGTAGTGTAATCTCATTGGTGATATATATCTTGCTTCGCACTGGGATTGTCTACATGCGGTCCTGGGGTAGCCTTTATACGCATTTGGAGAAAACTGTAATGCAAGAGAGTTTTATCCGCTTTGCCTGAAGACGTTCTAAAATTTATGGCCTTGTGAAGACATTCTGTGAGCTAACGAGCGAGATAACTATACCTTCGGTTTTCTAAATATATGCCTTACCTTTATATAAAATCTATGTCTCTTTTTGCTTTCGTTTAGTTCAGATAATCCTTATTCCGTTATACTACAATATTTTGATAATATAGTTTTATTTTCATCTGTACATATGTTCGCCGATTTCATACTTATACTTATACTCTTATTCCTTTTTCTATTTAATTTATTCTTGATTATTTAAGATTTATTCTGGATTTCTCTGGATATCACATTACACCAGAGTATTTATTTTATATGTCCGTTCGCTGTTTATTATTTCAGAATATTTATTTTTAATGAAATTTTATTGTCTTACATCCTATTTGTATGTGTTTTTTCTTGCATAATATCCTTTATTACTTAAGGTTTAATTGTATTTCTCAATTTCTCTTTGCAGCTGAATGGTTTAATATTTATATTATTTGCTGCGAATTATATGCTGTATGTTCGTGCCTTTGAAATCGTTATTTCAAATAGCGTGTTTACGTTCGGTCTGTTTGCCTATTAGTTTTTGCCTGTTTTTCTGCTGCGGGCTGTTATTCCCTTGTGTTATTCGTGTTGTGAGCGCACAACGAATTAGGGATTAAGTATTGCACTTAGCAACTCCGAGTTGCCTCCTATCGGAAATATGACCCTAGCGACGAAGACCGCTGACGCGAAGACCTGCACAAGTTTTAGGAATGACCAAATATGGTCATTCCGGACATCACCTGCCCGTTAGACCTTTGGTCCCGGTATCAAAAACGCTGACAACTAAGTCAGCAATACCGAGCGGATAAAGAGCCTGCTTTTCCGACAAGCGGCGGGCAGTCGTCAGCTAGCAACGATACGGAAACGTGCGTCTATTGTACAAAAGCTTTTTCAGTTACGCAAATGCCGAAGTTAGAAAAAAGGGAACTGTAGTAAAATTGAATAAGGGAAATATATTTCAATTATTTTACACATTGTGACTCATTTGCTCTCCGACCCGAAATCCTAGAACCTTGTGCCGGAATTGCGGTACAACATTTTTGACCGAATGTATTACTCGAGAATATTTACCTGAGTATTTCCTTCGCATTCCTGTATCATCTCTCTTATTCTAATATTATTATTTCTCTTTTGCTTATATTTTGTTCTCTTACAATTAGTACATTTTCAATTATAGTACATTCTTTTTCGATCGATCTCTTGTGATATTTACAATGACTAAAGGTGGGAATCGAGGAAACCGTTCTTCTTCCTCTCCTAAAGAGGATAAAAATGGTAACTCCCCCAAGGGACTTAGAAAAGATAATAGTGTGGGATCTCAGTCAGCAAGTGAGTCTTTGCAAGTTGTTCCGGCTATTGATGATCCGTTATCTCTTAGACTTCGCTTTATTCAATCTCAGTTGGGGAATAGATATTCAGATGGTATTCTTGCTCCTTTTTTGGTCCATATTGAGAGTGTTTCAAACAGTTCGGATAATATTGGCAATGCTCACCCTATAAAAATTGGTAAACTGTTATGTAGTAAATTTAATCTCAATACCATGCAAAGACTTGACAAAAATCTAATTAAAGTTGAGTTTGAAGAATACTCGGAAGCTAACTTTGTTGAAACTAAGAATCTCCTCCCCTCGGATTTGTATGTTTATATCCCTAATTACAAGTTGTTTAGAACCGGTGTTATCAGAAATGTGGATACTCATTTTTCCTGCGAGGAAATTATGGATGGTATTACTTGGCCTGATGGTCCGGTTAAAATTCTCTCTCTTGAGAGGATGAAGTATCGAGATAGAATAAGTATCGAAATCAAGGACTCGTTTTCGATTAAAGTCTCCTTTGCATCTAATCTCCTTCCGGAATTTGTTTACATTTGGAGAGTCAGGTGTAGGGTTTTTCCCTTTGTTAATAAGGTTTGTAACTGTTTGAACTGCTATAGGTGGGGTCATTCTGCGGCTGCTTGCAGGGGTAAACCTCTGTGTGGGAGTTGTGGTTTGTCACACCTTGCGTCTGAATCTTGTAATTCAGCTCCTTGCTGCGTTAACTGCAAGGGTGAACATATCTCGTCTGACTTTTCTTGTCCTGCCTATTCAACTCATTTGATTATTAATATAGTTATGGCCTATACGAATTCTTCTTTCTCTCAGGCGAGGAGGTTAGTTAGGTCTAGAGACATAGAGTCTTGTCAGCAAGCCATCAGCGACTTTAGATCCCAAGCCTATTATGCTTGGATTAAAGTTGTTCCTACTGATAATGTGGAGGGTAATAAGATAACCTCTCTCCGCTCACATCGTAAGAATAAGAGAGCTGGACGCTCGATCAATGTTAGCAATAGATCTGATTTGTCGCCTCCTCCTCCTGATCTGGAGACTACTATTCGCCCTTCTGGTGAAGGGTCTGTGCCTGGGGAGGCTATGGACCTCCAAATTGAATCTTCTTCTTCGGATCTGATTTCTGAATACGTTTTGCCTTCGCTGTCTGGTTTATACCCGGCCCCCAATATTATTCTTAATGATATACGAAGGTTGTATAATAGTGAAAAATCGGAGCACATAAGGGCTCATACGTTGTCGTAGTATTTGCGCGTTTTGTTTAGTAAACTCCATTAAGCCTTAATTATTTACTATGAGGATTATGCAGTGAAATTGCAGGGGTATTACGGGCAAATTTCATAAATTCTCGAATATGATTAATGAATTCGATGTAGTGTGCTTACAGGAGACTTGGCTCCATGAGAAATCTTATTTTTCTTTCAAGGATTTTTATTTTTTTTTAGAAGCGATAGACCTAATACTGTTATTGGTGGTGGTACCGCCATTTCATGCCGACCTGAGTTGGATCCTATTTCTATAGTAATTGATTTCCCAGGTAATCCAGGTATTGAATTCGCATGTGTTTCAAACTCGAAGGACCAGACACTCATCGGTGTCAGAAGCTAGACTAGCTTCAATGCGGTGCGGGTTAGGGAGGTTCGCGCTCCGTTTAGGTGCGCGGTAGGATCGTAGGATCGCGGAACGGGCAAGTTCAGTCAATTTGATTCTTGTTATTTGTACTGTGAGAAGTCTTTATTTGCTGCGGTGTCACAAACATGGTTCACGTGAACATCACATGGATAGCACTTGTTATGCGAATGGCCGTGTCGCACGGTGACAGGGCGGGTTTACACAAACATGGCCGATCACGGCGCACGGCGCACGCGGCGTTACAGAAATGATCGCGGAATGTCTCGCACGCGGTAGAACGGCCGACCGCGGCAGATTACGCGTACAACGTGGTATCTGAGTTTCTCTCGCGATGGAGGACGGCCGATACGGCGCAGATCACTCGCGCTCGCAAGATTGTACTTAAACTCTCGCAAAGGGTGACGGCCGAGCGCAGCGCAGATCACTCGCAATCGGCGAGATTGCACTTGAGCTTTGAACTGTCGCGAGAAGTGACGGCTGAAGACAGCGCAGATCACTCGCAACCCGCGAAGTTGCACTTGTCTCTCGCAAGGGATGACGGCCGAGCGCGACGCAGATCATTCGCAGCTCGCGAGATAGAACGATTCTCGCGAGGGGTGACGGCTGAAGGCAGCGCAGGTCACTCGTCACTCGCGAGACTGAATACGGCCGAACACGGCGCTTAACTTTGAACGGAGAGCACTTAGATGCGTCTCAAAACGTACCGTCCGGTGCGGGACAACGGATAAGCTGAGTCGACGCGGTGAACCACGATATCGTGCGACGAGCGGGTGTCTTTTACGACACGCGGGATAGCAGGCTGACGGCGGACATCTTGCAGCGACGCGAGCGGAGAATCTTGTCGCGGTACGAGCGCGGATCTCGTGTCGACGCGAGCGGAAATCTTGTCGCGGCACGAGCTGAGATCCTGTCGGCGCGAGCGGAGATCTTGTCGCGGAGCTGGCGGAGATCTTGTTGCGTGGCCCGCCACCCGGTTCGATGTTTTCAGTTTCGCAGATGTAGACACGTGTGGTTCACCGGCCGGCTACAGACGTACTCTACTGCGCTTCCGGCGGCGCCACAACGCGAGGATGAAGAACCATGCCAATCGATTTCGATAGATATGCGGGTCGATGTGCGAACGCTCGCGAAATTTGATTGGTCGCGAAGCGCTCCTGGAATCGCGCATGTGGTTGATAAGAACGGGATCGCGGTAGCGCTTCCTCATCCGTCGCGAAGGGCTCGCCGTGCGCGTGAACTCGCCCAATCCGGAACAGCATGCATTTCTCTCTTTAATAATAAGGTATCTGCTCATAGAATTCTAGTCGTGTCTGTCTATAAACCTCCGGATGTATATATCAACCAAGCCTGTTGGAAGGATTTTATTTCTCGAATTACGGATGCCTCTGATTCGGGAGCTATTGTTTTTTGTAGGGACTTCAACTCCCAGCATGAGACTTGGGGTTTCTCCAGGAATAATAGGGATGGTGTTTCTCTTTTGGAGGCAATTTCATGCTATGATCTTGTTCCCCTTAATAACGGGGATCCTACGAGAGTTTCTGATAATCCGAGTCTCCATAGTGGCCCTGATATTACTTTTATCTCTAACTCATTATGTTACGACTGTTCTTGGTCTATCTCTGAAGAATCCTTTGGTAGTGATCACTTTCAGATTTACATTCAGTTCTCTCCTGATGTTGGTTCTGTTGATCCTGATAAAAGACCGAGGATGTGTTTGACTAGGATGAACAAGAATTACTTTAGCGAGTTGATTAGTACATCTATGGAAGGCTTTACTCTTAAAGATCTCTCTGGAGATCACGCTTACGACCTGTGGTCTTCCTCTGTTATAGACTGTGCCCTTAAATCTGGCGCATCAATTTTTGACGATGCAGGACATATCCAATATTTCGATCAAAATTCTCAGATCTGTAAATCTTATAAAACTAAATTTAAAAAACGTATCCGTAAACCGTAGTGGGACCCTGAATCTGAGGAGGCTATTGCTCATAGGAAAAGATCTTTCAAGAATTGTCTTGCTCGCTTTTCTAGGGAGAATGCTGGTCTATACAAGAAAAGTTTGATATAGCTAGAAAAACTATTCGTCGAAGAAAAAGAGAGAATTTCGTCAATTTTGTTAATGACAAATAAAAATTTTAATATTAAATTTTTTTGGAAAACGATCAATTCTTTTAAAAACTGTATTTTTCAAACCAAATAATCCTCCTTCAAGTAGTAAATTTCAAGGTATTCACAAATTTATTGATAATTTTTTACCCCCTTGGGCTTCTAATCAGTTTGAAAGTATTTCTGATTCTCCGTTTACTTCCTTATTTATTTCCTCCTTGCGAACTAAATCTTTCACTTTTGTGAATATTTTGAAATGGCTTGCTGGAGGATCTTAGGGTATTAGCCCCATTCTTGCAATCAACTTCATTAACGCTACCATCGGAGCTATTTGTGAATGGAGTTCTATGTGGTATATCAGCGCTGCTCGCTCTTATCTCAAGACTGTTGAGAGTTTTTATTATGCTCTGCTTATAAGGTGGCCCTGAATATCCCTAAATCTTCTTCTAACAGGGTGTGTTGTGTGTTTTCAGGTCAGAGATCTTTTATTAGAAGAATTTCGTATAAATGTGACAAATACTTGGGTAGATCTATTCAATTGCGTAATAATAAAATGATTAATAAGGTTTCCAATTTGCATTTTTTGATTAATCGACAAAGCATTGCTCCTAGTAACGTTCCTTTCATTGTTTCCCGATGGTCTGTAATAGCACCGTTTCGTAATCATTTTTATACTTGGGATATACATCCGGTTTTCTCTTTCCCTTTACATATTTTTGCTGTCACTTCCTCCATAGATTCTGAGTCCGGTCAGTTTGCTAAGGATAATAGTAACCTTAATTTAGCTTTTACTAATCTGATTTCTTTGAATAGATCTTTCCCTACTGAGATTGATATTTTTACTGATGGCTCTAAATCTGTGGGGATTGACGGAGAACCGATTGCGGGTTGCTCGGTTCGGATCCCCCAATTGGACATTACTCAACGGTTTAAGTTAAATAGATATACGAGCTCTTTTTCCGCCGAGGCTCTCTGGCAATTATTGCTGCTATCGATCTGACATTATTGAATTCGTGGGAACATGTTAATATATGTACGGATTTGTGGAGCGTCTTGCAGACTATCGCAAATATTAAACCATTCAGTAATGGCAAGCTTAGCCCTTTAGTTCCGAATCTAAAGTCTAGGCTTAGTCTTGCCGCATCATGCGGCAGTACGGTTAGATTTTCTTGGCCCTGCACATAGAGAAATTTTGGGTAACGAGCAGGCTGAGTCGGCTGTCAAGGAAGCTTCACTAAGTGGCTCCTTACTTAATAATAAAGTTTCTCATAAGGATATTTCCTCACATCTTTTGTACGCTTACACTGATATTGATGCAAGGTTTATTGATCGCATTAATAATGGATCGGGCAGATTTTACATGGAAAACCTGGCTGATCTAAATTTGAATCTGGCATTTCTTTCAAAATTTAAAATTTGTAGAAGTGATTTTGGAATCATGGCTCGTTTGCTTGCTGGTTACCCATATACTAACGCTATTAAGTATAAGTTCGGTATCGGCGAATCCCCCTCATGCCCTTGTGATTTTGAGTTTCAAGATGTTGATCATATATTTTGGGCATGTAACTTGCTTGAAATTAATAGGTCTTATTAGATCTCTTTTCGATTTTAATCTTTCGGGTCCTTTTTCTTGCCTGTATTTGTTTAGTAACTTAAATTATAAGATTGTTAAGGCTATACTCTCTTTTATTAAGGATTGTAATCTTAAGCTGTAGATGCATGCGCGTTGTTCCTTTTTTATATTAGGTAGTTATCAACCTCTCAACTGGTCACAGTAATAAAATAACAGGCTTGTAGCCTTCTGCGATTCATACAAGAGGGCTCCAGCGTTTCCCTACTCTGGACCCGTTGACTTGTGTATAAAGCGTGGTACTATGGCTTATTAAAGCCGGAGAGCCATCTGGGATATTAAGAAAACGAAGAATACTCTCTGGTTCCGCCCTCCGTCCGCTCTTCTGCCTTCTTTCACCTTCTTCCTATAATTAATTCTCGGCACTCTAGATCCTCGCTATAACTCATATGGTCAGGTCCTCGTCCACCCCTATCCCCCCCTCTGCCTAAATATCCCACACCCTCCTAACAGCTCCACTCTCTCCTTCTCCTCCTCTCACTCCACTATCAGCACCTCTCTCCCTCCCGCCCCGCTTCTTTCCCAGACCCTACTAACCCCACTGCGTGTCCGTGTGTGCGCGCGCCTCCTATCTCACTCCTCCTTCTCCCTCACTTCCTTGTTCACCTTTCACCTGCCCGCTCTTTCTCTTCCTTTCTCCCGCTTTTCTTTACCCTTTTTATTGCTTCACTGCTTTCCTGCTTTCCTCGCAGCCTTTTCACACTTTCTCCTTTCTCTACTGTCACCACGTGCCTCGCCGCGCGCTCGCTACGCTCCGTCGACCCCGCCTTTCTCGATCTCTCGATCTCCAACCTCGACCCTCTATCGTTGGCACGCTGACGCGCGTTGCGCGTTCGCCCATCTTCTCTCGCGCCATCTCATCCTTCACCGGTATCCCCTCTCTCTTCCTTACCGGCCCGCTCCGCACGCTAATCCCGCCGCTCTGCAGTAGTGCCAACCTACCCTTTTGAGGCAGCCGGCACCCCGCTCTGGGCCGGACCACGGTCGTATACACAGGTCGCGAAACTCCCGTGGTGGGGGTATGCCTCTTAATGTAACGACCTGTGCTTCACAGATCGTCCGCTAGCCGCGGAGCGCTGCGATCGTATGGTAAATGTGAAAACAATAGGTATATATATATATATATATATATGGGGACGACGCGAGCCACTCTTAGCCGCTAGGGGCGCTAGCGAAGTTGGGGACGCACCGAGCTGTCACCGAGTAGTCGAGTACCGAGCATTTCGTTAGCGAGAAAAGCTGTGTTCGGAATTTTTTAACATGCCGGGAATGTGTGTGGCATATGGGTGTAAAAATAAGGGAGGGCATCGGTTCCCGAGAGACAAGATAATAAAAAAACGATGGATCAGTGCTATAAAACGCAAGGATTTTTATCCAAATACAAATTCGCGACTGTGCACAAACCACTTTAGACCTGAAGATTATGTTACTACCGGCTTTGAAACTGGTGAGTTTACAATAAAATTAATATATAATAAAACATATGTTTTTATTTATTATTTTTTAGTGTGATTAGCTTCTTTATTATACAGAGTTGGCGGAAGCAGCAGTTCTACATAACCTGTCATATACAATATTATATTTTTTCCGCAGGTATTACACTGGTGAAAAACATTTTGAAGAAAGATGCAGTGCCATCCATATTTTCATGGAGAAAAAAATTGGACATTTCGCAAGATGCTCGTTCCAGACGACAGGAGCAAAGAGAGCTGAAACTAAACCAAAACAGGCTGATGGTTAAGAGCCCCATTTCCGATTATTGTCCAGCTGTTGATGTTGAAGAAAGTGACAAGCTTATGGAACCAGTTCTCCCTTTATCTAGTGAAAACACTAATCATTACATAATTGACATCCCTATCAGTTGTGAAATTGAAGTGAGAAGTACCTCAAACTTATGTAATGCAAGTGTCAATCAAAGCATCGAAGAAAGAGCATCCTGTCCTAAAGCAAAACCTAAACTTTCTCAAAATAAAACTTTTGTTAACGCTGCCACTCAAACCATCTTAAAGAATACTTTTACTATAGACACATTTGGTAACAAGCCAGACGCTGTAATGTACTATACTGGTCTTGAATCCTTAGAGAAATTCAAATTAGTTTTATATAGTTTAGGGCCAGCAGCTTATGAGCTAAAGTACCGCTATGATACGGTATCAAATATTAGTGTTGAGGATCAATTTTTTATAACTCTCATTAAGTTGAGGAGAGCCATACCTGATTTAGGTTTAGCTTACATGTTTGATGTCAGCAAAAAGACAATTCAGAATATTGTTATTACATGGATATGTTTTATGTATTGTCAGTGGTCTGAAATAGACATATGGCCTAGCAAGGACCTCATAATGTATTATATGCCCTCAGGATTTAAACAGATGTATCCTTCAACTAGGGTTATAGTAGATGGAACAGAATTTCCTATCGCTGCTCCTACAAATTCTACATTTAAGCAAGCAACCTTTAGCACATACAAGAACAAAACTACATTGAAAGTATTAGTTGGTGCAACGCCTAGTGGACTTATTTCCCATATTTCGCCAGCTTATGCGGGGTCAGTGAGTGATAGAGCGATAGTTGAAAGAAGTGATCTTATTAAGAAGTGTGATCCTGGTGACTCTGTAATGGCTGATCGTGGATTTACAGTCCAAGATTTGTTTGCTCCAAGCCAAGTATCCATAAATATACCAGCTTTTCTAAAAGGCAGGACTCAGTTACCAGGCATGACTCTTCTTAAAGATCGCAAACTTGCCAGCAAAAGAGTCCACATAGAGAGACTCATAGGCTTAACAAAGACGTATAAAATTTTGAAAACTGAACTTCCTGTTTGCTATGTAACTGTAGGAAGTGAAATTTTCTATGTGTGCTGTATTCTTTGTAATTTTCGAGAAAATATTGTAAGTGCAGATGCGTAAGGTTTGAAAAAAAATATCTATTTGAAAAAGGATTTTGGGTATGTTGCACAGGAATTTTGTGTACTCTTGTTTAAAATAATAATCATTTGATTGACAAATTGATTGATCAGATACAAAATAAAATACAAAATAAATGCAATGCAAACTGTTTTTTTTTAAGCATAGTTACACTTGAACATACAATTCAATACCGAAAAGGTCTGCATTAAAATCACTTATTGCTATACAATTTACAATAAAACAATATAGCTACATCACAGACCATTCTATGAAACTATATAAAATACAAAACATTTGAGACATAAAAAAAGACAACGTAGAATAAAATATACAATAATACTTTCATGGATTTAATAATAAATAATTATATATAGCATCTCTCTCTGTAGATACAATATTAATAACAAAACAAAATTTGCAATTTTCTTCTTTACATATCTGTCGTATCATATTCATTTTTAATTGACTTTATGTAAAAAAGTTTATAATTTTAAAAGTAACTAGCATAATGCATAATCTGTAAAACATGGCTTGATGCCGGTAGATCAAAAATTAAAAATAAAATACTGTTTTTTAAACATTTTTGTCTCCACAAAATATATGAGATATTTAGTTGCTTAAGTCAAAATGTAAGTATATACTCTGAGTAATGCCTGTAATAATACTTATCTAAAAGAGCTGGAAGAAAATACTTCTCATAAAACAGATCAAGTTTAGATAACATTACATAGGCCAGTCATATTAGACTAATTTAGGGGGGTAACCTTCCAATTACTCTTTTCAGGTTGCAACCACCATGAATCGCTTTGATTTAAGGTGCTGTAAGTGGGAGTAATTTTGCTTCGCAATGCGCATGCGCATTAAAAAGTTATTAACAATATTATCAACAAAAAACGCGATTTTTTTTATTTTTTCTCAAATATCTCGAAAACTAAGCAAGATAGGGTAACTAACTATACGTACCTTTTTTGTAGAGCGTAAAATTATCTACAATAATGATCTGAACAACATTTATTGTCAAGTCAGTCGTTTAGCTTGCACGCGCCGTCAAAGTCCGAGACTCGGATCTCGAAAACCCTCGATTTCATCGTTTTTTTGATATTGCGTCGGTGATTTTTTTCAGTCATTTAAAATGGAATTAAAAATTCCAAAAAAATCACACATCATCTGAGAACTACAAAGAATACTTTTCAGGGTGTAACCGATTTTTTAGACCTTTTTTCTTTAGTTTGTAGCTATGTAAGCAAAAAATTTTGATTTTTTGGACTACTCTTAGTTTTTCGCTGTTTTCAGACCTTAGAATTTATTTGAGACGAATTTTATCGTATGCATCTTGTTGTGGACGAAATTTGCAACAAAAAAGGACCCTTGTATTTTTTTCGTACGACGAACGCTGATTTTTTTATTGACGCGCAAAGTTATCCAATATTGCGTACAGGTCAGATAACGCTTGTTTTACACTAAAATAATTATTTTTTATTAAAATTTACGTAATTTTTCGCATTATTATTAAACCATATTGCAAAGCTGTTTTCAACACATTCTCTCATGTTTACTTATTTATTAATAAATTGTTTATTTAAAAATTATTATAAACAATTAGAAAAACATATTATATTCGTTGTACTCGTCGTCTTATTTCAACTTAAAAAATGTTTTTAAAAAATTTATTCATGTTATTTATAACATTTATTCAAACATACAGTGCATCTTTTGATTATTTTTCGCACCATCTCTGAGCCAATGGTGCGTTTTTTGTGGTTTTCCCAGTAGGCCTAATCCACAAGCATTGAATATATGTCCTTTCTATGTGATAATTATTTTGACATTCCTTGGATACTAAAATTATCCAACACGCAGATGTTGATGAATATTAACATTTGCCTCAAGATCGTCAAAAAGTCGTACGTTTTTCAGTAAATTCGGGGGGGGGGGGGGTTTTAAGGAAAATGGAAAATGCTATTTTTCCATCGTAAAAAAAATATGCCATTTTTCCCTTGTTGGAAAATTGCGCTCATGGTGTCACAGCCAGTAAAAGCATGAGCGAAAGGAATTTTCTCTTTCCTTGCTGCGTTTCCTTCTGATGAACACACGATATATAGCGTTTTTCCTCGCCCATGTTTGAAAAAATGTATATTTAAATCCGAAAAGTTGAAAATCATCTAAATGAAAGACTGTCAATGTTGCCTGTCAATGTATAACGTTTCGAGTGAACAGTCCACGTTTCTGAGCATTGCATTGTATTAATCGTGAGCAGTTTGTATATTTGTGAATTTAAAAAGTTGTATTAATTGCGAAGAAAGTTAACTTATGAAGACAAACATGTCTAACGAGTGTTTTATTTGCAATGAGAGCCTGTTAAAAGAAACTGTAGTTACAGCAAAACGTCGAGCAATCAACACCTTTATAACGAATAGTAAGAGGCGTAAAGACAATAAGTGGTTGGTTTTGCAGAATTTAGACGAAATCCGCATTCATGACAAGTGTCGGAAATCATACAGTTCGGAATTGAGAACTCTTCGTATCGAGAAAAATCCGACGCGATATTCTCAAGCTGGACTATCTCGACGATCGAGCAGTCCTAAAAAATTTAATTTTGAATCGAACTGTTTCTTTTGCGACAAACAATGTAGAGACTATAGATGTAAAGACGATAGAACGAGACGACTTGTTTCGGCCGACAGCATTCAGCTGAGAATTCAAGAGACCGCACGAAAACGAAATGACCAATGGGCCCATGATGTACTCAGTAGAATTGAAGGAGTACATTCATTAAAAGAAGTTGGTGGTCGGTACCATACTAACTGTAATATACGCTTCTCGCACATTCCTACGGGGAATTCTGCACGAAAGCCACCAATAACTGACTTAGAGACTGCTTTTGAAAACGTTTGCCATTACATCGAAGAAAATGATGAATATCAATTCACATTGACCGAATTACTGGATGAAATGAAGGAGTACAAGCCTAAACCAGAGACATTGAAATCGAAATTACTGAAAAGATATGGAGAAAAGATAATGATTCATGAGAAAAATGGCAGACCGACACTTATATGCTTTCGTGGTAATGACTATGATGCTTTAATCGATTCTTGGTACACCAACAAGGAGAAAACTGAACAAGGAGAGCGCTTACGAATTGTTAGGGCAGCAGCTGCAATTGTCAGAGACGACATAAGGAAACAATTCTATGATACAAGATCATATCCATCTCCTCACCAATTTCTTGACAACGCAGTGGACGATGTTCCGGAATCTTTGCAATTATTTTTAAGTGAAGTTATGCTGAAAGGAAAAAGAGGCAACGAGGAAAGCTTGGAAAGGAAAAAGGACAGCATAGCACATGCTATCATTTCTGTGACAAGGCCCAGGTCGTTTCTGTCATCGATTCAAATTGGCGTTGGTGTTTTCTTGCATCGTAAATTTGGCTCAAAATTATTGATCGATACTCTTTCCAATTTAGGACTGTGTGCATCATATAACAATGTAACGCTCTTTGAAGCCTCTGCAGTTGTAAATTCTGAAGTACTGATTAAAGAGCATGCATTTAGTCAATATGTTTTTGACAACGCTGACCACAATGTTTGTACATTAGATGGCCTCAATACATTCCACAGCATGGGTGGCATTTGTTGTGTTACTCCAAAGGATAGCTTAGAAATACAAGGACGGATTGAAAAATTGAAAGCCATGCCATCTGCTGCAATTTTGGCATCGCAAGCAAAAATTAAGATTAAACATTATGGAAATAATAGTGGATCTGGATTGAAAAATCTTATCTTTAAAGAACTGGAACAAGATGGTTTACAAGAACCTGAGCACCTTCCTCTTACGTATGCGCTCCACGTAATTGCAAAATCTTTTGGAGTAGATAATCTCCCTAGTTGGAAAGGCTATATCGAGGCTATTGCGACAAACATAGAGTACGATGTCTCTCGTGTTTTGTGTTTGCCGTTTGTCAATCTTCCTCCATCAAGCAAGGATGCCATTAATACAGTGCTGTTTTATGCAGCTTCAGAATGTCAAAAAAGAAGGCAAAAAACTTGCTTTGTCACTTTTGATCAGCCACTCTACATTAAAGCCAGAGAAATCATCGCTGAGAGAGATGAAAAATTAGCAAATGTTGTCGTTAGATTGGGAGGATTTCATTTGCTTATGTCTTACCTTGGAGGACTGGGAACCATAATGGAAGCCAGCGGACTGAGCGAATTATGGTCCACGGTGTATGCATCCGTTTCTGTTGAAAAAATGCTCTCAGGACACGCTTTCGCGCGTGCCCTGAGAGCTCATTTGCTAACATACCAAGCATTAGGCACTATGATTGTCCGAGGTATGACAAACATCGATGAAAGCGTTCGTGAATATGTCATCGAATTCTTCAGTAACTGTGACGCTGAGCCACCAACGGCAGAAACTATAAAAAATGATACACGTTTATTTGACTTAGCAATCCGATTGAAGGATGAAATGGATGTAGTGAGGAAAAGAGGACGCACAGCGCAACTTTGGATGCAGTATATGGACTGCATAAATGTCATCAAGTTATACATTGAGGCGGAGCGTTTAGGAAACTGGCATTTGCACTTGCGGTGTATTCGTGAAATGCTGCCTATTTTCCACGCATCAGGTCATTTGGCATACGCTAAATCCGCCCAGTTATACCTCCAGGACATGTCAAATCTCGAACAAGTCATGACAGTAAACGAATACCAAAAATTCACGGAAAGTAGTTATTTTACTATCCGAAGATCCGACAAAATGACTTCGGGAAATTGGACGGATATGACTATAGAGCAGACGATTATGCGCCTTTTGAAGTCTGAAGGAGGAGTTACACATGGACGTGGAATATCCGACAGCGTTCTAGCCAGATGGATCCTTGCTATGCCGACAGCCTATGAGGTTATTGACCAAATAGAGACGTTTTCCGGAGTGAGATCGACCACAGGTGAACAACACGTCGATTTGCGATCGAGTCGCATCAAAAGAGACGTGGAAGATTGCTCGCGCCTGATAGAATGGCTGGAACTACATGATCCATTCCCCATATGCGATGAACTGAGATCGATATCCACTGGTTTGGTTGGAGGGCCCAAAATTAATTGCGACAAAGCATTTGAAATAGGAACAACTGCAATAAAGTCGATGGTAGGGATTAGTCTGTCAGATTTAAAATTGAAACGTTCAAACCGAGTCCAGACTTTAGCTATTGTGAAACGAGGTGTAGAAATCCATGGAGAAGTTGTCACTGTCAATACGACCTTACTTTTCCAACGAATAGTTGTATTGTTGAGTGGCAATGAGGAAGCGACACGTGATGCATTTCGCTACGAATTGGCACCTTTTCCGTTATCCTTATTCGATGATCAAGGCTTTATGAGAAAATCGAAGAAATCCGATTTATATAAATCGTTAACACCAATGGCAGCCGATCAATTCACTTTGACTGGAAGCAGAGTAATTATTGATGGTGGATTTTTATTGCATCGAGTAGTATGGTCGCTGGGGAATACGTATACTGACATATTCAAAACCTATGAGGCTTACATTCGGAAGCATTATGGTTTCAATTGCATTGTGGTTTTTGATGGATATGGAGACGATTCCTTAGGTGCAAAAAATTATGAGAGGATGAGACGAACGAACAAAAACTTCGGAGCTGATGTGACATTCACAGAGGATATGGTGGCAACCATGAATCAAGCAAAATTTCTGAGCAATGACAAGAACAAAAGTAGACTGATCAAATATCTCTCGAAACACCTTGAAACCGCTGGCATTGCCGTCAAGCAAGCAGATCATGATGCTGATCGTTTAATTGTCACCACAGCTATTGCCGAGAGTATCCAGCATAATAAAGTCGTAATCGTGGGTGAAGATGTCGACCTTGCCGTTCTCATGATTGGATTAACACCTGTGGATCGAAATATACATTTTTTCAAACAAGGGCGAGGAAAAACAATAGATGTCGTGTATTCATCAGAAGGAAACGCAGCAAAGAAAGAGATAATTGTTTTTGCTCATGCTTTTACTGGCTGTGACACCACGAGCGCAATTTTCCAACGAGGAAAAAATAGCATTTTCCATCTCCTAAAAAAAAAACCAAATTTACTAAAAGATATACGAGTTTTTTACGATTTTGAGGCTTCAGGACAATCTATCGATGATGCAGGAGAACGTCTGATGTTGGCATTATATGGAGCATCAATTGAAGATACCCATCTTGATAATTATCGTTTCAAGCGTTTCCAAACATCAGTTGCTCGAGCTAAGCTGGAGGTTCGTCTTGCTCAGCTGCCACCGACACTGGCAGCAGCTTCACAACATTTCCGTAGAGTATATTTTCAAGTGCAAGAGTGGCTCGGCGACAATGAATTTTCAATTCTGGATTGGGGATGGAAATATAAAAATTCTACGTTGATGCCAGTAATGACAAAATCAAAGCCCGCTCCAGAATCATTACTAAGAAATATCTCGTGTAAATGCACAGGGTCTTGTGGGAAGGCATGTGGCTGTCGACGACTCGGCTTACAATGCTCCCAAATCTGTTTGTCTTGTCAAGGAATGTCTTGCACGAATCGAATGGCAATTGACCTTGGAAACGATGAAGTGGACAAAATAGATGATCCTAACTACGAAGAATTTGAGATCTTCCCCGGACACCAAGATCAAGAAGCTGAGCAAAACGAGGCAGAAAAGGACGAAAGTGACATAGAAGATATCGTAATGCAAGCTGAGCCTATGGATACTGAGAATTGAAATAATTATTCAAGACGCGGATGTTAATTTTCATCAACATCTGCGTGTTGGATAGTTTTAGTATCCAAGGAATATCCAAATGATTATCACATCAAAAAAACATATTTTCAATGCTTGTGGATTAGGCCTACTGGGGAAACCACAGAAAAAAAACGCACCATTGACTTTACCTCAGAGGTGGTGTGGAAAATAGTCAAAAGATGCACTGTCTGTATGTTTGAATAAATGTTATAAATAATATGAATAAATTTTTTAAAAACATTTTTTGAGTTGATATGAGACAACGAGTACAACGATTATAACATGTTTTTTTAATTGTTTATAATAATTTTTAAATAAACAATTTGTTAATAAATAAGTAAACATGAGAGAATGTGTTGAAAACGGCTTTGCAATATGGTTCAATAATAATGCGAAAAATTACGTAAATTTTATAAAAATAATTATTTTAGTGTAAAACAAGCGTTATCCGACCTATGCGCAATATTAGATAACTTTGCACGTCAATAAAAAAATCAGCGTTCGTCGTACGAAGAAAATACAAGGGTCCTTTTTTGTTGCAAATTTCGTCCACAACAAGATGCATACGATAAAATTCGTCTCAAATAAATTCTAAGGTCTGAAAACAGCGAAAAACTAAGAGTAGTCCAAAAAATCAAAATTTTTTGCTTACATAGCTACAAACTAAAGAAAAAGGGTCTAAAAAATCGGTTACACCCTGAAAAGTATTCTTTGTAGTTCTCAGATGATGTGTGATTTTTTGGGAATTTTTAATTCTATTTTAAATGACTGAAAAAAATCACCGACGCAATATTAAAAAAACGATGAAATCGAGGGTTTTCGAGATCCGAGTCTCGGACTTTGACGGCGCGTGCAAGCTAAACGACTGACTTGACGATAAATGTTGTTCAGATCATTATTGTAGATAATTTTACGCTCTACAAAAAAGGTACGTATAGTTAGTTACCCTATCTTGCTTAGTTTTCGAGATATTTGAGAAAAAATAAAAAAAATCGCGTTTTTTGTCGATAATATTGTTAATAACTTTTTAATGCGCATGCGCATTGCGAAGCAAAATCAATCCCACTTACAGCACCTTAAATCAAAGCGATTCATGGTGGTTGCAACCTGAAAAGAGTAATTGGAAGGTTCGATGTCTAATATGACTGGCCTAACACTAATAAAAGTAGGATCTTGTTCAATTGATATTATCTTTAAATCACAATAGGTATAAACTACCAGGTAACAAACTTTTTTTTTCGCAACTGATAACTGACCTTGAATTTGGTACATATATTGATGGTCAGGTTTTAAACATAGAGAATTTTTTTCATCAAAGTACAAATATGGCACAGTAATTGGATTTATCACACTGTTACGTGAGGAGTATGGGCATTTTACTTCAATTAGATCATTTTGTCCCAACAATCTATCTGGCGAAACAGCTAAATATGGGCGTTCCTTTGACACAATTAACCCTGACTCTTCTACCTTAAATTTATTTCCAGTATATTCAATATATTTACAGACGGCAACCTCTTCATTAATGATACCATGATCCATTGCCGCACTGTGTATTTTCTTTGGATTCAGCAGTCTTAAAGCAAGTGATCTCGCAGCCTCTTCCGTTTTAGCCATACAGCAATCTTTAAAGTGACTAGCTGTCATACGAACCTTCCTACGAGTAAACCACAGAGGATTATTAGACTGACCACGAGTTTCTATCTCTATTTTTACCACATCTTCATCTGCCACATCAAGAAGAAGCATGGATTGAAGCAGTTTATTTTTAGGATTCACTCGTGAATATGTATGATCCAATTCTACGCCATAAGGATTTGCGGGAACAAGAAGGTGCTTGAAAGGCATGCTCGAATTAAATGATGCACACAAATTATGAAGTCTTTCTTTGCTATGTCTCCCCCTGTATTTCGGAAGTCTGGGATCAAACGGATTGGATGAATGGTTACTTTTCAGGGAAGCAGCTTTCAATGGAGTGCCTTGGTACTTCTTCTTTGGTTTATGGAAAATTTGTAACTGTTGAGTACATGCCTGTCTCAATATTATATTACCTTCATGTACCATTTGTTCAATTCCAAGGAGCAGCACAATAACATGTTTGCAATGAGCTGAGCCTCCTTCTCCTGCAGCACATTCACAATGACTGGCTTCTATTACAGCTTCATTTGTAATCTTGAGATACACGTTGTAAGTTACTTTTTTGTACATCTGGGCATGTACCAGTCCTTTAAAGAAGAAAATGTCATCTCTCTTGCAGCATCTGACATATTCTAAAAACTTATCCTTGTACATGGCCTCACCCATATCATCTTTTTTCTCAAACCTGAGAACAAAAAATATGGATAATAAACAAGTGTAGAAATACTTTTACTTTATACAACTGCAGAATGCAAGTTACCTGCTTGTATAAAGATTAATATGAAGCTTGGTGATCTTTGATAAAGTTGAATTAGCATTTATATCCTTAAATTGTTCGTCCGAAGGAAGATCAAACTGGGGAAGGACTGGATCTAAATTGACTTCGATATTAAAATTGTTATTGTTTACATATGCTGTCAACCTGGAGGGTAGAAATAGAGATTGATGACAGTTTGCACAGTAACATTATTCTAACCTCAAACCTTTATGCCTTACAAACAGTTTATTAAGGTTCATAGTTGAAGACTGTAAATATATATCTTTATATCGAGATAATGCTTCTTTTTTACCACCTTTCATTAAAATAATAATAACTTGACAAACGAAACGTATTTACCTTTCTACAAGTTCAGTCTTTCTTCCTCTCAAAGGTGCTCCCCTCTTCCTCAATTCTTCCTTCAATTCTGCAATTTTTATTTTAGAAATATCCATTCTTAATTTTTGTATTAATTTACACAATCACTATTCTCCAAATCTCTCCACTCATTAAACTTTCCACATTAAACGTAAACAGTATGACACGTCCCCAATCTCGGTGCTGCTCTCTGCGCTGAGCTTGTCATCTCGCCGTCCCCATAGCTTCAAATTACTTGCTTATAAAGTTTTGTTTCTTACAAAGTTTTAAATGACAAGAAAACGTTTTATTATTTACACAAATTGTATAAATAATGTAAAAATTACGGAAATTATTTGTATAATTTAAATTTTATTTAATAACACCAAGCATTAATAACACTAAAAACATTAATTATTCTTGAAGGATTGAAAGTTTCGTAATGGTTGAAAAAAATGTAATTATACTTAAAACATTATGCATGCAATGTGAAACAATTATGTAGATAATTTCTTAGTATTTTTTGAAGGATTTGAAATAATAATATCTGTATGAAATATTATAAATATATTCATATATGTATAATAATAGGTACATTTACATTTATATAGAGATATACACATTATTGTTGCAAGTGAACGTGTTAATAAAAAACTATTGAAAAACTATTGAGAGCGAAGTAACTATTGGATAACTATATTAGATTCGGATCGCCAAACAAAAATTTGTCGCAAGTACGATGACGTAGACCGCCGATGGCCAATCGTCCTACCGAAATCCGAGCTCCGCGCATGTCAAACTCAGACGTTTCAAACGTTATAAAAAGTATGTTTATATGTTTATACATACAAGATATGTTTATGAAAGAAAGTTAATATGAATAAAACATGGTCAGAAACGTGCAAATTGCTTTTTTATTTAATGATTACCATCATTTACTTAAATTATATTACTATTATTTACTTAAATTATATTTAGTAAGTGTATTCCGATTGCTTTCAATATATAACAACTAACACAATGCAATATTTACGCATACAATCCAATCTAACGCATGCATATGTTGGAAAAAGCATTTTTAGACACAGTACAGTACATTTCATTTTACGTAAAGCAGAATCTATAATTGTATTGTTCTAAATAAGTTTACAATTTTTTTTCACGTAACAAGGTTTATTGTTATTATAAATCTTCAAATCTTGTAAGACATTTTGACATTTTACTACTTTTTTTATATAATAAAAAACGACAATTTCCAAATATTCTTTTGCATGTGCAGAAAATGCTTTGAATAAATATTTTTACTTGCAAATCTGACGAAGGAGACGTATGAAAAACAGTTCTTTTTTTGGTTAACTTTATTCTATAATGTAATATAATATACATTGAATATTTATCGATGAAAAATCACATCTTCCTCCATACCAAGTTCTTTCTTACAGATACAGAATATTTGTGCCATTATTTCCTCTTACTTAAATTGTCGCATCAAGTGAAATTGTGTGTGGACGTCAATGCATCTTCCCCTCCAACTGCCTTTCATCTACTGACGAGCAATGTGTGCGTTTTACCCATGGTGTAAAGAAAGTAAGGTGTGCTATTACGCAGGTTTTTGAACAGCCAATCAAATTTTGTTCCAGCGGCCGCCATTTTGTAGTGGCAAATTAAATTGACATATCACACTCATTTTTATACAATTTGCATAAAATTAATAAAAGGATAAAATAAAGGAAGAAAATAAAATGTACGTTCAATATGCATATATTATATAAAATTGTAATAAAAAAATTAAACATTTACATAAAGAAAATAATAATAAATTTAAAAAAATTTTTTTTCAGATGAACAAGTAACGAACGGAACATTTTATTACGAACGTATATATATTAAATATACATATACAATATGTATGGTCAAGTATAATAAAATAAATGAAACAATGAAAAATCAATAAACACAGTTATTTACTAATAATATAAAACGTGAATAAATATTAATATTTTTTGTGTTTGTCACTTTTTTCATTTTTTTCTGAGTGTCCTGCTCCCAGAACAGATTGCATCCATAAAGCCTCTTTGTATGCATTTGCATGAAAATGAAGCGAACAGATACGAGCTACACATATATGTACAAAATATTTATTATTTTTATTTATTTATTTATTATAGTATTAACAAATACATCAAAATAGAAAGTGTTTTTGTTTAACATACCATTTTTTACATTAATATTTTCATTTCCGCAGATAACTTTCCATTGCTCACTCATTACTGGATCTGCAGGAAATCTAAAAAATCTGAGATATTCAGATCCCTTTTTCCCCGTATAACTTCGGCAACTTTTTACTGCACATGAAGGCATGTTAATATACTTTTTACTCGCGTAATTGCCGGGTACTGCAGCACAGACGTCTAAAATTAAGGTTAAGTGTCTTTCAACGTAAACATACGAATTTAAAAATGGAGGCGGTTGGTACAATGCGCAGAACGATACGAAAACGCGTCCTCGGTATGAGCACACCTTACTTTCTTTACACCATGGTTTTACCCATTCCTAGTCCCCATTAGTCTAGACTTCTATCCCCACCAAACGATCAGAAGAGAGAGAAAGGACCATATCCACGGCTATGTCTGCACCGTCTATTTTGCTACGCGTGCTCTTACGGCAGGGGCCGGTCTATCTATATAAGTCTATGTCCTAACCTCACTTTCAACTCTCCTCTTCTCCCTCGATTTTTGGCCGCTTCACCTCGATTCTATCCTCACCTCCAATTCCACCGCTTTCTCTCCACCTCCTTCACACCCTCCTTCAATCCTGCACCTCCACCCTTTCACACAACTCTGTTTTCGACCCTATTTCTCACGATTACATTATTTTTAAAAGAAATCAGTTGTTTTCACGGCTACTTGAAATTAGTTGTTTTCACGGCTATTCAAAATTAGTTGTTTTCACGGCTACTAGAAATCAGTTGTTTTCACGCCTATTCAAAATCAGTAAGTAAATCACGGCTTTTCAATAAGTTTCAAATTATTATTTAACAACACCTTACTTTTAGGTTGTATCTAATCTTTCCGTATTCATCAATGGATCGTTTAAGTTTTAATGAATTAGCTGATATTTAAAAATAAAAATTTTTAATTTAAGAAATAATTAAGAAAGAGAGATGTCAAGCGGATTCTAAATTACGATTTTTGAACATAAAAGTGGCTATAACTCGGAAACGGCTCATTTCCGGACCTATGTTTGTATGAACTTTTTTGCTTGTTTTTGGGTCCCGAATCACCTCCCGAAGTGGAGTAGGCGATTTTTCGGACACCCTGTATAGGTTATATGTACTTCTATATGAATCTTATATGTATCCATACATGAGTGCATATATGATCTATTGTTCATATCTAGTTATATCTAGAATTATATATGCTCATATATATATATAAATATATATAGACCTATATATAATTTTATATAAAGTACCAAGGGTGCGTTCGGTTTGGACGCTCACGCGCTGTAAGCGCTTATGAGCGTTACTCACGTCGTTCGTTTTGGCGTTGTAAGCGCTTACGGATCGACTAATGACGTCATCGTTTACGTCATAACTTCTGCTGACAAACGCTTATTTCTGCAAGGTAGGGCAGTGTGAGCGTGATCAAGCGTAAGCGCTTACGTTCATTTCGGAACGCTTTGTTAGCGAATTGCATATCAACAAACATGTCGTCGAATCGAATTATAGACGGAAAAATTGTAACGATATTTCAATTTCCAGCATTTAATGCAGTGGCTTTTCCTACATTGAATTTCTCACAAATGGATCTGTACACAATTTAAATATTAAGCAAAGAAAAATTATATGCATACACAAATATAAATTAAAAATTGAATAAACAAAATGTAGGCTCTTCTGAATAAATCAAATAAAGGGAAGTGAGAGAGGCAATCAGAGCCACGCGCGGTAATTAATGCGCAATCAAAATAAGTCAATAATAAAATATATTATGTTAATACTTTTTTGTGTCATCTTCAGCGTAAAAATGAAAATAATACATGAAAATTTCAGACGATAAATTACAGTCAATCGCGATAAAATAAGTCAATCAGTAGAAAAGTGCAGTCAAATCAATAAAATAAAATTCATACGAATGTTCGATAGTCTGTCAGGATATGCTCCGAATCGATCGCACCTTCGACGTTTACTCTCAGGTTGGAAGACCAGACCAGGTAGAAAGGAGAGATTTGATTGTCCTTTCTAAACCGTGAATCGGAGTCGCAATATGTTAAAAAACGCAATGTATCAGTATTAAAATTACAATCACGAATTCTTACTTACGGACCATTACAGGCCAGTAAGTCGCAGTGTTAAAATAATGTATCTGTCGCTCTGGCATGTCGTGAGTGAGTGAAGCGTTGGTAGAAATCGGAAGGTTAACATAATAAAAGCGGTGTATGCATGAGTTAATGGTGGGGATAAATATTCACAACAAATAACTCTAAATTTTTGATAACCTATCAATAATGTTCAAATAAGTATCCGGTAAACCTTCCGTGTCCGTCTGCAAATTCAATCCATTTTCCTGTCTCTTTATGCACAGCATCTCGGAAATTAATAAGCGTTTATAAAAATACGATTTATTATCTAGAATTTCCACATTATCCCAATCGAAATTATGATTTAATGGTAATCTATGATCTGTTGTAACAGAATGATTAGATGTATCCCAATTTATATATGGTTCTGGTGTTCCTTAATTCTTGTTTGTAATTGTCAGCTTGTTTGGCCTACATAAAATGCGTCGCAATCATTACAGTTAATTTTGTATACTACGTTACATTGTTTAGAACGTGGGAGACTATTCTTATGAGCTTTTGTGAAGGTTCGCATTTTGTTTAAGCTATTATACGATAATCTCACTATCAGATCCCTTGTTATGTTCTTAAATTGTTTTGTTTAAAAAATTTAGAATTATTCGTTGTGAATTTTTATCTCCACCATTAAGACCCAGTTTTACAAGTGTCGGTTAACTTTTAATCTTAGATTAACTCACTCTTCGCCTCCTTCTAACGTCCCCCTTAGAAAAAGACGAAGAGTGAGTTAATCTAAGATTAAAAGTTAACCGACATTTGTGAAACTGGTCCTAACTCATGTATACACCGCTTTTATTATGTTAATCTTCCAATTTCTACCAACGCTTCACTCACTCACGACATGTCAGAGCGACAGGTACATTTTAACACTGCGACTTACTGGTCTGTAATGCTCCGTAAATAAGAATTTGTGATTGTAATTTTAATACTGATACATTGCGTTTTTAACATATTGCGATTCATACTCCGATTCACGGTTTAGAAAAGACAATCGAATCTCTCCTTTCTACCTGGTCTTCCAACCTGAGAGTAAACGTCGAAGATGCGATCGATTCGGAGCATTTGCATATCGGCATATCCTGACAGACTACCAAACATTCGTATGAATTTTTTTTATTGATTTGACTGCGCTTTTCTACTGATTGACTCATTTTATCGCAATTGACTGTAATTTATCGTCTAAAATTTTCATGTATTATTTTCATTTTTACGCTCTGAAGATGACACAAAAAAAGTGTCGAAACGTCCGAATTTGTATTAACTATAATATATATATTTTATTATTAACTTATTTTGATTGCGCATTAATTACCGCGCGTGGCTCTGATTGCCTCTCTTACTTCCCTTTATTTGATTTAAAAATTGAAACAACAATGTGTAATAATAATATTAATAACATACCGATATGAATCTGGGGTGGCCATTTTCCATATAGCGATAAATAATTGTTTTTCAGGTAATATTGTTTTACGTCCTGATTTTGATCTTAGTAATTTAGGTTTTAAAATTTGTAGAATAAAATTAAATCTTGCTCGCTTTATTCTAAAAAAAGGGTTTATTTAAAAAATTAAATATTCTTCCCCACACACATCGAATAATAATTCTAATAATGTTATTATTTGCGCAAATATAACACACAATAACCTATTGTCTGCCATTTTGACGTGCTCATAGTCGCTTACATTGCCAAAACGAACAAGATTTCTTACTATTGTGTAAGCGCTTACCCCTGATTTCCATGCACGCGTTGCCATGCGTTATAGCGCGCGTTTGACGCGCGCGTTTGTGCTGATAGTGTTTCCATGCGCGCGTTATATATAAATGTGACAGCTCCCAATTTTATTACAAAAATACATGCGTATATACATGTAATATTTAATAATAAAAAATAATATAAATAATTGTAAAAGGAAGAGAGAAAAGAAGAATATTAAATACAGAAAAAGTAAATAATCTATTAACTAGCTTTTAGTAAAAAAATATCACGTATACAATTTTCTCTAAAAAAATATTTTACGCTTTCTCAATAGAGTTAAAATAAATATAATTTATTATTTAAAAGATATTACTAAAAATGTATAATATCGTAATATTTATTTTTTAACAATGAGATTATTTCATATAATATGTATGAAATTAATTTCTATATAATAGATGGATGATGAAGAATTTAAAATATTTCTTCTATTATGGTTGTGGAGAAAACGACAACAAAGAATACAACATCAAAGAATTAATTCATTCATTAATTCATTCGAATTAATTCATTTACTGATTCGTCGTTTTCGCAAGAATTATTATTGTTTATTGACATTATGTATGATTAAATATGACAAGCTGTCATTAATGCCGAAATTCGACTGAAATTAGCCGAGTTCAACAAAACGCGACGCGATCGTCGCGCGTCTGAAAGGGTTAAAAATTTTTAATTTCAACGCGCTATGACGCGCTATCGCGCGCGTCAAAAAAAGCACGCATTTAATTGGTAGAATGCGTGTAGATGCTGTCAAACGCGCATTATAAAGGTGCCTTTTCACGTTAACGCTCGACGCTCATTTTTAGCAAGTAAAAATCTTCAGAAATAATATCTTTTATTTATATATATATCCATAAAATATTATTACTTGAAGATATTACTTGAAAATAATTAATATTTTACGTATTTTGAAGTCTATGTTTGATTGTACTGGGACGATTAACGACGATTCAGCGACGACGCTGAATATTAAACAAATTCAACTTCATTTCTTTGACGCTAGCGTCAAAGCGAAACCACTACGTTCACCTTGTTGACGCTCATTTTCAGCGTCTCATGAATTGGCACCTTAACGCAAGGCAACGCGTGCATGGAAACCAATTGATTGGTGAAATGTGTAGAGACGCGCATCAAACGCGCGCTATAACGCATGGCAACGCGTGCATGGAAACCAGGGGTTAGATACCAAATCGAACGATTGAAAACAGCGCTTATAAGTGTGAGCGCTTACAGCGCGTGAGCGTCCAAACCGAATGCACCCCAAATTTTATACATATATAATCACATATAATCATATATATTTATATATAATTATATATAATTATATATAATCTTGAACAATATTATATGGCTAAACCTTTTTAAGTATAACTTTATATAGTCATATGTGGTCTTATATACTAGTATATTATCATATGTGATGTAAAAGTATATTTATAAGGTTAAAGATAATCATATATGAATATATACTCTATAATGGATCTATCCATATAAATTTGTATAACTGTTATAAATATTTTTCTAGTATATTATTTTAAACAGAATAATAAATTTCTTTCGCCAGTATAGAATAACAATTCAAGTAATTTTTTTAAATCGACCGTGACTGGCAATATGTAACGTCTTTCCGATATGAACATTGAAAAGCTGTGAGCCAACTTGGTTTGTCGGATTCACACAGCACTTTTTTCGGATCAATCATCGAGGCATTATTAATTTCGACCATGGGTTTTGGTCAGTTGATGTAATTTATAAACTAAATAGTTTTAAATTTTTATTGCGAAAAATATTACCTCAGCCAAGGTTTGAACCTGGAACCTCCCGTATACCGTGCGGGTGTCGTGCCAATTCGACCACTGGGGCTGTGGTAATATTTATTGCAATAACAACTATAGATGAAGAACTATAGATGAAGAATCGGTGCTCCATCTTATCAATTGTGTTTTAAGTCTGACAAAGTCCATATTGACACGCAGTGTCAATTTAAAAACTGAAACATGTATTTAATAATAAATTAAATTAGGAATAAAGAGCATCGAGTCGTAACGGGATGTAAGTGTTAATATATTAAATGTATTACAATAAAATTACA